>NW_025938418.1:0-130640 GCF_000764305.2 Hyalella azteca | reverse complement strand
CAATAGAATGTCTCGTTTAGTCTCTTGCCACAATATAATGTCTCGTTTAGTCTCTTACCACAATAGAATGTCTCGTTTAGTCTCTTACCACAATAGAATGTCTCGTTTAGTCTCTTGCCACAATAGAATGTCTCGTTTAGTCTCTTGCCACAATAGAATGTCTCGTTTAGTCTCTTGCCACAATAGAACCTGTCTCTTATACACATCTAGATGTGTATAAGAGACAATTGTAATACTATTGTATGAAACAATTATGGGCATATCATTTGTTGATGCCACTAAAACACCAGCATTTTCATAGTGTAGGCGATCGCCTCTGCTAGCAGAGGCTGGACATAGGCTATGCATGTCCTGTGTGTAGTAGTCCTTGGTACCTATATAAATTCTGGATAAGACTAAATAAAGATAAGGTAAATGAAGCAAATCAAAGCAGCATTTCAACAAACGTTGAAGCGCATTTTTACCGCAAGGTGGAATCGTATTTTAATTGCCTCAATAATTCGCGTCAACAATGACTAGCGAATTTAAAACCATGGGCGTAAAAAGTGAATGATTCAATGTGAATCAGTTCGTTGATTTCATTCTAGTTAAATCACTGGAGAACACTGGTCCACCATCGATCAACCATTAGTCCACCACTGGTCCATCTCTGGCCCACCTGCGGACCACCACTCGGCCACCACTGGCCCACCGCTGGCCCACCTCCGGACCACCACTCGGCCACCACTGGCCCACCGCTGGCCCACCTCCGGACCACCACTCGGCCACCACTGGCCCACCGCTGGCCCACCTGCGGACCACCACTCGGCCACCACTGGCCCACCGCTGGCCCACGTGCGGACCACTGACTCGGCCACCACTGGCCCACCGCTGGCCCACCTGCGGACCACCACTCGGCCACCACTGGCCTACCGCTGGCCCACCTCCGGACCACCACTCGACCACCACTGGCCCACCGCTGGCCCACCTCCGGACCACCACTCGGCCATCACTGGTCCTCCACTGGCCCACTACTGGCAGATGTCTGGTGCCCATGGCTGGCTATTCGTCATGACTGTCCGCTTTCGAGTTACAGTTAAAAGAAGGCGGTGTCATATATATACAGCCGCGTCATGTGGCCAGAAATGGACAGTCAGTGAACTCTTCCGATCGGGCTTCGACCTATGCCTTCTAAACGGTCTGAAAGATGAACTTGTCTATAGAAGAACTCGTTATAAAAGAACTTGTATAGAAACGAACATTAGTTCCTGGATTTGTTTAATAACAAGAATGGAGGAATCATGGAATTATGTCCATTTCAGCTGAGAAAGATTAGAATTATCTAATAATGAAATCCATTAGTGCTTTCCATTATATTTGATGGCTACCAACACTCGATTTTTGAAGCTGATACCACACGCATGAAGTAGGTATAAATACGCGTGCTAGGATATACATACGTCATCAACAGAATGAATAAACAGAATTAATAAAGACCGTACCGTAACTAACTAATTCAAAGAACTGAAGCGAATGCATGTTAAACATGGCAATTCATCAGCTAACACAACTATAATCGCATGGCCTGTAACGAACTACACATATATTTTAAAAGAGTTTTGTGTTACCCGCTGTAATATTATCAGTGTTGAGTTAAGAACACTAATGAAGTTGTTTATCCAAGACGTATAAGTCGAAATCGTTCCCTGCGAGCGTTGAAATACCATAATTGACTGCAGATGAAGAGGAAAAGAAAGTAAATTGTATGTGTGATCCTTCCTGTCTGACATTAGACGACGTCCAACTTCTATGGTTTGGCTCATGTGAGTTCTCTTAGAGCGGCTGAGAGTTAAGTTAAATAGGAAACTTTTTTTTCAATTGGTTTTATACTTAAATTTCATACTCCTGATTTTTAGGTTCAAAAATGGAGCATGCGAATATACTCGCTTACTAAGGTGGCAATACCTGTAAAACATCATAAATTTTTTTATTGCTTATTCATTTTCCTTGCCAGTTCTCGAACGCAAGCACTTGTATCTCACGACGACATCTCAAATACTTGAATTACTGGAATGACGGAGCGCCATTGTTCGTGCGATATAACGGAATTTATTTTCACGCGTGTTTCCGCATCGAAGAATCGCTGGTATGGAATTAAATGATTCTATACAGTTCGCCGTGTTTTGTTGCATGTCTGTACATATGTACTGTATATAGACGAGTGATTTACATGTTCGCTAGCGATATTACCGTTGATAGTAAATGTGAAGTGAGTATATAATGTTCTTTTCAGAGGACTGCCGTCGTAGCTGGTGTTGGAGAGATAAGAATTCTGAAATGAAAAACTGAATTTGAGTTTTATAATTAAATGTTTTGAATGCTTATAAGGAATCCAGTGTGACTGTAAAAAATTACTTTGTTCAATATACTCACCGTAGCTGAGAATTCTAATTTTTATTTTTTATTTCAAACCAGTGATATTTCCGGTGATATTTTTAATTCAAACCAGTGATATTGCAACGACAAGGAAGTGCCGTTTTTCTGACGCAAAGGAACTTCAAACAACCAGCGGCGTCGAGTTATTCACTGACATATGGCGACAGATGGAAACGCAAATGCAGAAAATTCTAAAAAAAACACCTTAAAGCTCCTGGTGGTTTTTATTGTCCGTGCGAGCGGATGTTTTGCTTCCACGATTTTGAAGAATTTGATTATGTTGCCCTCTGGAAAATTGCAGGAATTCAAATCGATATGCCGTTATGAATCAAGTGCGATGCCATGCTCATGAATATGCGTAAGGAATGCTTCAAATATGGCCGAAATGCTTAGAAAAACTGATAAAACTGGCAATAGAACATCTATTCCTATCTAATTTTTTTTCATAAAACTTTGCCTTTCAGTAGCGAAATGAATAGATCTCAAGGAGCATTCGAGTACGATCCGTAGCCATTTTATAACGTTATAATATGAACTAGAACTTGCCTAATAATAGAATCCTTTCCATGTATACAAATCAACGTAATAATCGGATTTAAATCAGAATTATTATTCTTATTAATTTTTATGGTATTGAGACAAAAGTGTTCACAAGCTTGAATAAGCCTGCAAGCAATCATATTCATGCGTGCAGTATCACTCGATATGAATTTGATCTTAAGTTAATCGATTTATAAATTATTTGGGCCACGAGTAGAGCTTATATCGATTTTAACAAGCTATTTAATAAAATGCTTTTAAACGGGAGATGCTGTCTATTGAATCAACAATCGGAGCTTAATACAGACCGTGATACAATTTCGAATTACTATAAAGACATAAACTATCAGAGCACACGGCGTAAATATGAGTAAGACGCACGATTTATAATCGACGCTGCTCCAACATACTCCCATAAATCAAGCTTTGTATCACTGCAGGTTTACCAAGAAGCAAGGCCAGCTTCTGCTCGCGAATGTCTCTTTGTCTCCAGGTTGCAGTTGCGCTATTTTCTCTGCTCCAGAATATTATTTCTTTGAGCCGCTGGCCTGCTTGACAGCCGCTTTGTCTTCTGGGGAAAAGAAAATCAAATAAAAACTTTCCGGATTTTAGCCTCAAGCCCAGCGTCGTCCATCAGTCAGTGTACGCTGTACGGTATACTGTTAACGGGATTTTATGATTGATTCTCTTGCATTAACATCACCACAAATTAATTTATTTTCCCGTTGCATAATATTGAGCCTTTAGCATATTAAGTTAGCAACCATAGTAGATTGAGCTGGACTTTTATATTATCTCGAACCTTCTTGAACATTAACGGCCATAGATCACTCGGCTGGATATCACACTAATACGTCAACTGCTGAACTCCTGTGAAAGTCAGCGACTCGGAGCTGAACATTTTTGAATCGCGTGTTCTTCCATCGCAGAATACGTTCTGGCGTGACATCAAGGCTAATTTGGTGCATGTTTTTCAAACGCTGAACAGGTTTGTGAGCGACATGAATGAACTTATAAATCAGTGGATGGTTTCAATAATTACCGAGCTTATCGCGGCGAACGCTCATTGCTGTAGATAACTCTGGGCATTATCGGTTTATGGTGTGCCATCAAGTCATTGATTGCTTACGTTTGTTCTTGGTGCGGTGACTATATGACATTGTCGATCAAACCTTGGACTCGTTAGAACTTTCGTTGTTCTTGCAACAGACTCATCTTCAGATTTTATTAGACAATCGATGAACGACTGCGTTATTTAACCGATACCATATCCTGCGATAGATTTGGTGCATTTTGAACGTATAATTAATTGGGCTCTGGTAAAAGAATTAAACTTGCTACTTGTAGAAAATTACTACTAATAAATATTACGTTTGTAAACTAGAAAACGTCTAACTGTGAAAAAAACTGCAACTGAGAAAAACTCATTCATGAGTAATCGGTTTAATCGAAGGAAATAGTACGAATATATAAAGCGTATTTATTGAAACACAACACTTAAAAACACGCTTGATTGTTCATGATACGACACTCGTGGGAACTGCGAGAAGAATGCGATCGAAGGGATGGAGTTCGGTGAACTTTTTCAGCAGAACAGCGTGAGTTACTTCCACTCGAGCTTTGATCACTTGAAGATCGAACGTTATTGGATTATAATACATTTTTTACTGTCCCTGGAAGCATTTCAAAATATCCAATTTCCCTCATTGCAAAAACAAGTTTTTTAGCCAAAAAAGTTAAGGCAGGGGAGCTCAATTGCTGCCTTCACGCATGCATGCGTTGCTACTCTCCTTGCACTTTGATTTTCCGCGAGGACTTTCTCTCGTTATAGTTATATTATACTTTGGTAATTTTAAGTTTTTCAAAAGCCTTAAATTGCAGTGATATTGAATTATTTCTTTTCGGCTCTTGAAAATTATTTATCAGGATCATTAATAATATTAACACCAATTAATCAAACCCTCTTCAGAAGACGTTTCCGTTTTATCTCGTAATTTAAAAGTCTTTGTACAAAATAATAGACTTTGATTTGACCGTGGCTGATGCAAGCAAATGATAGATTTTGGACGAATGTCTCCATTGAGGAATTAACTGCGCTATTCAGGAGCAGTGGGTGCAATGCAACCTGCCTGCTGTGTCGTGTTTGTGCGAGTTAGGAAAAATTTAAAACACTAATATATATTTATTTATAATTAGTACTGTTTTCATTAATCGTGAATTGACATTTAAATAAAGATAAGTATTATGCATGAATAGACATTTGGTGTAATTCGGCAGAAGCTTTTCTTTTATGCAAGTTTGATTGTTTTTTATTATTAATCATATCAAATAAGATATAACTTAACTTTAACTTAACTTAATCCAGGAATAAGAAGATTTGTAATAAAAATCATGCTCTGGTTTTTCATTAAACTTGCATAAAATAATAAACATTTATAGATGAATCTCTGATAAGTTTTCGATGTCGCCCTCATTAGGAAATCTTTGCCCAGCTCTGTCCTACCAGACATAAATTTTTATAACCCAACAACTTGAACACACTGTGTAAAGTATCCAGTTGTTGTTTAAAAAAATATGAAACCATTCAGTTTCATCAATATTGTATCATCATCTCATGGCATGGCCACTGCATGTGACCTATTAAATTGATGCAGATCCAGCTCTTCCGGTTGAATTTTCCGAATACTATTCTTCGAAAATGTTCGTACTGTGGGAACCTTCCTTCAACATCTGTCAGCATTTATTTGCATCATATGATTTAAAAGTCCGTTGGGAAGTAGGATCAATCGCTAGACTAATATCTCTCTCAATTACTTCCTCGCCTTACAACAATAAACAACAATTTTATGTCTCTGACATTGTTTCCTTATTGTATGAACTCGGTAATGTTTAGACTTCCCATGCAATAAAACTACGAGACAATGAAAGCCTGTACACGCCTCAACGATTAATACGTTCTCATTGCTGCACCCTCTGCCTCTATGAATCTCAATGGAGGACAAAATTGACGTACGAAAATACCGATTGCTTGACTAATCTTGATCGTCGCTGTATAGTTGACTTCCTCAATCTTTGCAGGTAATGTCGTAATCAGTTTGATGAAAGAATATTGCTGATAATATGATGTTATGTTAATATTATGATATTAACCTGTTTCTAAGTGGAAATATATTTGAACTTGGAAATGTTTTCGAATGCTATATAATCAATGAAGATGATGTCAAATAAGTGTGTTACCTATGTCTTATAACAACTCAAAATTAGAATCGGTCCTTCTTGCTGCCATGTATTCGAATGGTTTTTTGTTTACTTTCAAATCTTGTGAAAAAGGTATCTACTCACATTGGTGTGATATTTGTGACGGGTGAGCCCGTGCAAGGCTCGTCTTATACCTAAAAAGCTCAGAACCATCATTTTATTGTGCGTAAGATTTTTTTGACCATTCCTATTGAATTATAATTAATGGTGCAGCAAAAATACCCAAACAAAGATGGGGTGTGATCTTGACCGCAAGCACCCGGTGATCGTCGCCAAGCTAAGCATGCTGAGTCGCAAAGCATACAACAACAAATTCGATTTCTCTGCCCAATTTGACAAGTTTGTTTTTAAATGCTGAAGCTTTCGAAACGGAATCGCACTGCCAAAATGATATCTAAATAATTTAAGGAATTCTTCTCTCCTGAATGATCTTGAGCTTGGGAACTAAGCACTCATTTTTTTTAAGAAACCTTGAAGGAGATCCCATGCAATATCTTTTTCTAGGCGTAATTCGTCCTTAAATTTAAATAAAAATTCCCACATCTACTTGTTTAGTTATTATTCTAACTTAATTTTCAAATGATTTACTTTTTATTAAACTGAATTACCAATCCTCAAACTAGACGGATGATATACAATGATATGACGCAGGTTTTAAAGTTGGTTATTTTTTTCCGCGAAATGAAGGCGTATTTTGATCATCAAACTTAAATAACTAGCTTGTACCTGTGATTACTGCTCCTCTGATTCTTGTGTATTATATGAAGACCATGAAACGCATTTTGAGCGAAGATAGCAGGGTTTGGGATTACAGATGATATCTCCTTAATTAGGTCGACCATCCCAAAAATAGTAATTATTTGTCTTTGTAAAATAGTAACTATTTGTAATAGTAATCTTAGTCTTTGTACTAAGAACCTTCTGGGAGCCTTCGGTTCATCGCTCCCTCCACGCACGGCCTGACGACGGAGCATGCAAGTTTGACTGCAACGTACAGTCAAATGTACGAACTTCGTTTCCTGTCATTTGTGCTCCATAATTTGAATCAAAACCTGACATCTGCTCTCGGCATCCGACGAACAGGCTTCTGTACCAGGAGGTAATGCACTTAGGCTAGACTCTCTCCCACGATAATTAAAGTGCGGGTTACCATCAACTGAACATTGCCTCTATCCACGTGTCTCACTTCTATGACTGGCTGTGCTTTTGCCAAGATATAATCCTCATTGACTATCTTTCAATTATTTTCCTTGTGTTAGCTCACGAATATTAAAAAGTTATTGTGAACTGAGCATAAATGCTAGAAAGTAGTTAGGAATTCATTAAATTTCGTCGTAAATCACACAATAATACTATAGTAATACTCTTACCTGAATTTCGAATCAATATAGGTGAAAAAGTGTCTACTCAGAGAACATGATAAGATTGCGGTGGCTGGCGATTGTAAGCGGCAGAGTCTTGGGAGCGTCTCTCACATCCTGTCCAGGTGCTGGTATGGGCGCCAAAACAGGATGTTCTTTATGCTAGTTTGCCGCTGCAGCCGCCAACAAAAGCCTAGTTTTTTTAAATCATTTGATACGAGCTTAGTATAGGAATGCCGCGTTGTTTTCGTCAAAAATTAACTGATATTTTTCCACCATTGTCATAGCTCAAGGCACGCTATTTTCGTGTTCACTGTAATTTTTCATCCCAGTTGTTCGCCACACCCGCTACCATCCCCGCTGAGCAGAGAAGAGCCAATTAAGGGAGCAAGCGCTTGTTCTTACCTATAGATTTTTTAGTTAATGTTTGTGCCAACAAATTTTTTCCACTGCATGTGCTCATTAAAGCCATCTTTCTTTGCGATCAATGATGTCGATTTATGTCCTCTTCAGGGCCTTCCAAATATCACTATAATGCAGATAATACATTAGATTTTTCTGATTTTATCCATTTATTAAAGCTTTCATTGGGTACATTAATTACTTTGCATGGTGCTCTCCTTGAATTTAGCAGCGCACGATGCTCCCATTAACTCTCCCCAATAGTACTTAAGATTATTCCTTAAGTGAAGCGATTATCCCACTTTTCGTGCCACTTTAACTGAAACAAAAATCGACCTTCGCCGCGGTCCAGAACAAGCGGCTCCAGAGCTGCTCAAGTGTCCCGCTGCGCTCGGCGGTTCCCACGTCTATGTCGTGTCTCCCCAGCTCGTAATGAGCGACATCCTCTCCCCAGTACTGCGGCCTGGCCTCCAGGCTACTGCTACGCGCAGTACACCACTTGCTACCTCTAACATGAGACAAGAATATTACTTACGCTCCATTTTCTTGTCTATTATTGTTGGATTTTGCTTGAAAGGCCGTCAATGATTGGCTGATGAACTTACGATCTCTTTAATTTTTTTGAAAGTATGGGCCCTGAATGTTAATTTGAACATTGCTGCGTTCTAGTTGCTCCGAGCCTCCAGTTCTACTGTGATGCGCAGAATCTAATTTTGTTACCAATTCATCATCTCTACGAGAATTTGGGGTTTAAATTTTAAGAAGAAATTAAATTCGTCATCTCTACAAGAATGGGTGGTTTGAATTTAAAAAAAAATTAAATTCGTCATCTCTACAAGAATTGATAGTTTGAATTTCAAGAACAAATTAAATTCTTTGTTCTAACTGCAATATTGCCGGCCTGCTCAGTATTCCGGACATTGTGCTCTACGCAACAAACTTTACAATATTTCAAAAATTAAAGATTGGAAATGCGAAAGCAAAACGGTTTGTTCAAGGATTTAACCCTCAAAAGCGGTTTCTTCCAGTCCACACTGGGATCTTTGTTGAATTTAATTTTTGCATTTAATGAAACGTTATCTGCTCTCTAAGTTCAACCTTTTAATTCAACATTTCTCTCTTGCAATCATACTTGCTAAATTACCGCTGGTATTAATTTCAGGAAACCAATTCACTTTTGAAGGCCTTCCCCGGCTGGTCAGTCTAGCGCCAGCGAAACAATTTCGTTTTCACTCTCATTATTAAGCTCCCCATTTCTCACGCACCAGATAAATGGGCGCTGTAATTACCAGGTGTGAGTGGGAAATTATTCTTCCGTGACTCAGCAATTGCGTGCACTTAGGTTTCACACTCTAGCGACCTTAAGAACAGCACTGATTAGTTTCATTAATGCACACTGCACCGGCCTCGGTACTCTCATATATAAACAATTGTGCAGACGCAACACGATTTTTCTGTAACTCTGCTGACGTTTTTAAAATTATTTACATGAAATAAGTGGCCAAAGAACAACCTTTGGCCACTTATGCCAATAACAACCTATGCCGATTGTTTGAAAATCAAGCATTATTATCCATTTTGAGCTACCTCACCAAAATTTGTTGCTAGATTTGAAATATTAGGATCAATTTGAACTGTGGCAACCTATAAACTAGAATTCAATTCCATAATTGATATTTTTGTGTGGAAAAAATATGAATGAGCTAGAGACTCGATGAATAGACTTCATTGGTTAAAAAGTTCATTAGTTATGGTAAAAATTAGTTAAATTTATCTATTATTTGTTATTAATGGATTTCCACCGAAAAATTAATTTTAAAGGGGTAAAAATTACTTTGTAAATCGTTATTTTTTTGCATAACTTCTCGGGTGAGATGTCATTCTAATTTAACTGAAGTAATCTTTTGTTTGCTGTAAGTAGTATAGAGACCGAGCGCATGGCGCCATTTTCCATAAACAGCTTAAATCATAGGTTACCCCAATCTTACCCTCGAATATTACCAACAAAATTACCCAATTACTCCTGAATAAAACCTCCTTCAATATTATTACCAACCATTTACCCCAAATCTTACCCAACAAAATTACCAATTACCTTCAATATTATTACGAACAATTACCCCCGAATCTGCATAAACAGCTTAACAGGGTACTGTTTTGTGTTGATCAATAAAGATGAGCATCCCAGTTCTGGAAAGTATTTCAAAAATTTAAATCAATTATATATTCCACAGAAGTATTTTTCAGGTAACCGCTCTAGGTTAAGCCCTGAGTTTTCGGTTAAAGAGTGTAGTAAAATCAGGGTAAATGACAGTTAACTCATGATTCGGGAGTAATTGGTTGATTTTGTTGGGTAAATGATCGGTACCCTGTTAAGCTGTTTATGCAGATTCGGGGGTAATTGTTCGTAATAATATTGAAGGTAATTAGTTAATTTTGTTGGGTAAGATTTGAGGGTAATTGTTCGTAATAATATTGAAGGATCAGGGGTAATTAGTTAATTTTGTTGGGTAAGATTTGAGGGTAATTGTTCGTAATAATATTGAAGGAGGTTTTATTCAGGAGTAATTGGGTAATTTTGTTGGTAATATTCGAGGGTAAGATTGGGGTAACCTATGATTTAAGCTGTTTATGGAAAATGGCGCCATGCGCTCGGTCTCTATACTACTGCTGTACATAAACTTCTTGACTTTTGTTGTACATTATTCTCGTATTGGACGGTTACGCCCTGTGATTTACCAAGGTTCAAGTCTTGCACGCGCTGCCGTGACCACTTTTTCCTCATTTTTGTTGCTCGAAAGCTAAAAAAATTTGACGCGGTAACTGCCTCCGCCTCGTAAAAAATAAACTATTATCTGCATTTTTTTTCATTATACAACTTTGTCGATTGCAAAATGATCTATACGACTTTAATTTCATGAGAATTATCTGAATTCAATTAGGGGCGAAATGTTTACTTATTGCACTTTTTGTTTTGCAGGAACAGTATTAAGTTATCGTGAAATGATCTTAATTTTTTGTCGCAATTTTACGAGTAAGCTCTTTTTGATGCTCCAACGCCTCTACGTGTATTCGAGACCAAAAACCTAAGTGAACTTCATGGCATCAATGAACGCTGTAATATACAACAATTATAAAGTGAGTCGCAGCGCTGCAACCGAGGAGACTCCCTTCCTCTTCCTGTCCATTGTCCTTTATCTGATTTACGGGCGGATCTCTGGTGGCCAACAGTTAGCTACCCAAACGGTTTTATTGGTATATTATTAATATTATTAGTTAATAAGTATTAGTTAAAGAAGTTGGTCGTACGAGTGCTGCCTGTTAGTAGAGAACAGCTCCTAAGTGGCCGAACACTGAAAAGGTCTCACGATATTTTGATTTTTTCTCTGACTTTAGATGTGTCGTATAGCGTAACTATGGAAAAGCATTCGTTAGAAACTAAATTCTGGTTCTACAAAGCGGCTCGCGCCACGAATATTTCATTGTGGTTAGATCGCGTATCATGCTTAATGATTAATATCGACTTGGATTTGCAAAATAGAAACGTATTGGGCACTTCAGATTTCAAAACAAATCTATCACATGGATTTGTCCCAGACAAACGCTTTTAAGCCTACTTACCTCACTACGAGCAGAAAAGATACCAAATCGTCAATAAGTTAAATTCATTGCGCACTTTCAAACTTTCCTCATGAAATTAATTGTTGGAAAATTGTCGGGTGGCATAGAAATGTATCCGTCACCAGCTCGTAAAATTTTCGAAACGTCTTGATCAGGAAGGATGTCGAGCCACAAGTTCCCGTCTGTCACGGATGAACACAAATGAACGTCTTGAGCATCTCTAAACCAACACAACGACCCCGTTCTCTGCAACCAAGACCATCTGCTGGTGTCAGACTTACGAGCTTCGGGATGCTTTCCGGTAATTAAGGCTTCTTCTTCCAAACTCATTTAGCTATGCTTCCTGCTATCATTAGAACTTTAAAGAGACTTGTGTTTGAGACTGTTAAATTTTTGACCATTATCCGTGAACCCTTAATGGTTGATTTTGAAAGTTTAATGTGACTTATGAAAGATTGTTGAAAATGGAACTGTACAAGTTGACTGGAAACTGCTTTGAAATTGTGAATAGAAAATTAAAAAAAATTGGTTTTATATCTCTTCCACCGAAAGAGTACTTGTTCCGATGATATACCTAGATTTGATATATAGCGCCAAAGTAGAGAAATCTATACTATAACATGCAGTTGCAATGAGGAAACTCACATTGGATGTCCTGAATTTATTCAATGCATATACAAGCCTAAAGTTGCTGCTGGTTGTCATTTCGTACGAAAATTGAAATTATTTCAGAACACGATGTTGAGTCACATTCACGCCGTTGAAGTCAAAGTCATATTCTGTTTAAATGATGATATCAACGGTAGAATGTCTCTATACATTTCGAAAGCCTTGTTCATGTGATTCTCTTTTTCCTGATAACATAATTTGAGATTATGAAGCTTCCAATCCTCAGTTATCGACATCTGCGTGGGGACCTCATTGAAGCATACAAGTATACTCATGGTTTATACAAGGTCCCAGAAGGATTACTAGAATTTGAAACAAGAACCAACACCAGAGGCCACGGCTATAAGCTAAAAAAACAGCGTTGGAACACATCAATGCGACAACATTTCTTCTCGCTTCGAGTCACCGACATGTGGAACAGCCTCCCTGATAGCATCGTTGACGCTCCGAGTATGAACATCTTCAAGATCAGACTAGACGAAGCTAAGCAGGAGCATATGTTTAGTCTTAAAATGCCTAGCAAAGTCCGGACCAGGCAATAAGTCCAGCAGCTATCTCAATCAATCGTCAGTTATGGAAAGATCGGGTTCCAAAGGCCGGATCCCTTGTGGTGAATCAAATTCAAGAATCGGCAACAGGCCATGGGCCTATTTCTTCAATGCCGACACTTCTATTATATTCTAAGATAAATAAATTACCCGCATATGATGCGTTATTATAAGCTACGAGCTAAACACCTTATGGTCTGATGAGACATGCAGGTCACAGGTCTGCAATTCAGACATAAGAGTAGATTGATACTTTGGATTTGCTGTCTGTAATGTCTCGTCTGACCGAAGGCTGCATATGCTAGCTAAAATTGGCTACCTACTGCATGGCACACACAACAAAAAATTAAAATCAAATCAATTACACCTAGTTAAAAGTTAGAAATTTCGATCAGTCCCAGCATTATTCAGTGATAGTATTGAACTACTTTTATTTCAACGGAAGATAGCCATTTACGAAATGAAAAGTCAGTAATGCACCAAAAATTATGTACAAAATAGACTGAGTTTTTTATGGAATTTCGTTCTTAAATATGATGTGGTTTTCTCGATAATTCAAGCATTTCTTTTAGGTTAGTTTTTCTCCAAGTTACGTCGTTAGTAACGGCTCAAAGTTTCTTGCGGTTCACGATGCAGTGTTATGGAACATCCTGTGATGAAATACTGCACCAGTTAAAAGCTACGTCACGAAATCATTAGGTCTTGCGCTTGGTGAAACCCAGCGGTGCTCATCTGCAGAGAATTGGATCGTTGAGATGTGGAAAACAGTGCGCGTCTTGGTTTGATTTTTGTGTTCAGCGTCGCAAATAATTTAGGTGACCGCAGAGTAATGTTTTCCACTTGAATTACTCAGTTATGAGGCTAATGCCTCACATGATGACCTGTGATCTGTACTGATAAAAAGCTGCTTCGTCGTCTTGAAAAGTATTAATAGGTTTGTCTCACAACCAATCATGAATTTATTTTTCACCGTTGGCTAAATTTTCTGCAGCGCAGTTGGTAAGTATCCTCGAGTTGAAACGCGTGTCTGTCATTTCAACAGATAACACGCTGAACGTTTTATAGACAAACTTAACAACTCCCTCTGAACCAAATCAAAATGGCTATTTACAATTAAATTCAATTATTTATTTTAATTCTATTAATTTCCCCAACACTCAGAATTAAACACTTTCCCCAACAACACTGTGTTTATTTTAATTCTATTAATTTCCCCAGCATTAATAGTCTCCGGAAACAGAGGCCGGTATAGTCAAGAAACTTTCGATCATCATTAACGCCGTCATTGTTTTGCCTCAGTTGATTTTACGGCGGTAAATTTCATTCGTAAAGTTGGCGCTGTGTGAATTGGAACTATCCATTAAACTGAAGAACAATGCACGTGGTGACATACACGAGTTATCCGCAAAATAGTGTTTAATATTGGGAAAATATACAAGCAAGTGTAAATACCAACTTTATAACGCGAACAACTATGTGATTAGAAATGTCATATTATATTTGATTTTTGTACTGTTCTAGAATTCTCGTAAACAAAATTTTCTTAAAGTTGGTACTACTATACCGAAAAGTAAAACCCCAGCACAGCTCTAAATTTTTTGAAAAATTTTCAAGTTATGAAACGATCTTTGAAAAAATTTCTGATCACTTTGTGATGATGAATTCGATAGCTTATTTCCAAATGTCGTGGGTATAAGGGCAAATAAAGGATGGATAAAAGAGACGTTGAAAATTATAATAATAAATAAACAAATGATAAAAGCCAATAAATAAACTTTGTTTCTATTGCTCATATGTTCTAAGTTCGGACTCAAGATTCGAACCCAAGAACCTTTATTAACCTAACCCTAACAAAGCAGTATGCAACGCAAAATTTTTTTTACATGTGTGTAATCGACTAATTTAAATTATAATATTCATAATCACCAATATAAACCACCACTGAATCGGTAATGATGATTAACTCAAAATAAACAGACCAAATATTAACATGTACCTCCCTGTTGGATAAACAAACAATGAATGAGTACATGTCGAGCCTACACGAGGTCACGTCAGAGGTGACTTGTCACCAAAATCTTAAGTACCGGTACCTAACATATGATAAGCACTTTTGCACTGCATACTTAGCACCAATGGTAATACGATGTCTATTGTTTTTACTAATATCGTTTCTAGGAGCATCATTAGCAGCATTTGCTGGAGGTAAATTAGATAAGCAATCCGACAATCAATGATATGACAGTCAAACAGTGAGCGTTGCTAATTTAAATCAAGGAAATTTAATTTCAAGACTATGGAGGAATTTAATCAAGACACCTCATTAGACTAGGAGGTCATCACATGAGACATTTCGTTATTTCAGCTTCGTAGATTCACATAAGGAAACAATTTTTGCTGCTGCGCGCTGACTGATATGTGCATAACGATATATTTAAGTTTTTTTCCTCAGTTACTTCTCAATTGTGCGGCAAGCAAATTTAGCCGAATACTTAGTTCGAATATTGTGCGTATGCGTTTTTACTTCAGGCAAAAATCCCCCAGTGCAGTGAAAGCACCCCTAAGTTTTGTCACCGCACCACGAATTGTTATCCTACGAATGTATTTGTTTTCAAATACACGACTGTGCTGGTGCGCTGCGTGCTACGAGTGCAGCAATTATCAGGTCGATATGCAATCTTTGGCAAAGCGAGACTGTCAACTTTCGTTCCTGAGCGACCGACGTTTTTTTTATGTTTCCTCCTTTCGTCGAACGAAAGGGCCAATTTAGGGCAGGGTTTTAATTATTCAGTATTTAGAAATTCAAGTTTTTACTGCGCATGTTGTCTACTGTCATTTATGGATGTTTTCTGATTTTTCTTAAAAGGATAATTATTTTAACATGAAGAGTATTGCAATTCAACTCTGACCCATGAATGATATCACCAACGGTAAACTTTGAACAAATTATTTAAGCTAAAATTTATTTAAACATAACAGAAGTTTCGAAAAACTAGACACATGATGGGACCCGAATGTAACTCGATATTATTTGAAAGGACCTCACGGGTGGAGACAGATTTTAAAATTGTATTATGAAATTTCTTGTAATGTTCTATACTGTATTTAATCTAAATATAAAATTTTAACATATTTTCTATCATTTGAATATATACGAACATTTCTACTACAATTAAAACATCAGTCTCTTGTTTTTACCCAAAAGAAAAATGAAAGGAAAGGACAGTTTCCGGTGACGTTGCGCAACAGGTATCAGTATTGTTGTCTAAAATTGTGGTTCAATTCAAAGTCTCTGACTATCAACGAACCGCTATTGAAATGATGCCAGGCCGGGCACGCAACAATTCTTCATCGTACACAATAGAAATGATTGGTTGAGCTTTACGTCACGATCTCCTGCCTCGCATTCACTATCACAGCCACAGCCCGTCGATCGCGCTCAAGGCAGTATTGTTGTCGCCTGAATGCTGCGCCCGTTCTTCCGGCTCGTCTTCACACTCATGCCGCCTGTCTTACCGTGGACATTGCGTTATGCACGGTTCCATGGAAAAATAAATTATTCACAATATATTTTGAGGTTATTATTGTCTAATGATGTTAGTAGATGTCTCTGCGATTTGACGCTCGATTCCGAAGTCGGAAGAGATTGGTAAATTGATTCACTCAAGAGAGTAAGATTCATAACCCAGTTATTCATATGAAACATTTCAGATCTCCGTGCAGCGTTTCGTGTACTCATTTGACTCGTTTACTTGTTCAACGGTCCACTCTGTGTTATTTTAATAAGAAGAATAAAAAAATTATGTTTAGGGCCTAAAATAATATTTGCACAAGGCTGAACTAATGCTATAGTTGCTTGCAAAATTCTAAGGCATTGTTCTATTACCTTATGCACAAGATCAAATAACTCTAATTATTGTTCGTCACTTATAATTTATTATGAAATGTATTGAAAGGGCCTACGTACATCGATGACAATGACTTCGTCTCTGGAAAGAAAGGAAGTTTTTCTTTTAGAAAGTGGCAGTTAAGCGTACTTGCATCGCATGAAAATTTGCCGGCTTCCCGACAATGGAGGGAGCCACCGCCCTCAGTGCCGAATAAGTGCCCTTTGTACGATTGTTTTTGTACTGATGCTGCCCGTTTATTGAAGAATAATTGAACGAAGGCTTTTTTGTCAAGCCTTAAAGTTACCACAAACGGGATTTTAAAAGACGTTTTAGTACCTGAAGATTGTTGGTTTTAACCGAATTTGTTACAGTGGGAAAGTTCAGTTGTATATTGTTTGGTGTTTACAAGCGTTTTGTAAGCTGAGGCTAGTATATATGGCTTTCTTGCTGTCGGAAAATTAATTTTTACGAATTTTACATATCAAGTAATTGTAAACGAACTATTATGTCTGATAAAACAATAAAAATTTATTCGTTAAATTTATTTGTTCGTTGTGACGTGTCCTTTACGAACTTAATTCTTAGTTAAGTTCTATGATTCGTGCAACTTAATATTTCAGACATATTCGTAATACTTTGAACTTAATAGTTCAAATTATTCGTATTAATTTAATGTGGTTTTGATTAGGAATCAATATAAGCACAGAAATGAAATGAAGATATTCCTCAAATTGCATTCGTAATTTTATAATATGTTACCTGAATAAAACTGGATTGATTCAATAACTGTGTACGTGTCTCGACATTATTTCATGGAAAAATTTCGATACTCGAGTGTTGGTATGAAATATTTTAAAGGCCCACAATAATTGGTTTCACTTTCCCTATTGTACTAGTTGAAAATTACCGAATCGTAATGCATTGTTAAATATGACAAGTAATATTCGTGAAACTTAGTGTAATTGCCTGAAACTTAGTGTAATGTATATTATAATGTTGAATATTTTCAGCGAATACCAGGACTAATATTCCTGCACTCACATTGATTTATTTGCCACAATACAACTCCAACCATATTCAGATTTATTTGATACGTTCTATTCGAAGCAAAATTCTTTGATTTTTCTTCGATATCACATTTCTAATTTTTGCTTGCTGATTATTGTTATTTTCACCAAAAGTTTTTTCTTATATTATTTTCAAGACTTTTTGTTCTTTCACCCAAAATATTATGGATTTCATTTATCAGTATGTGAAGTTTCTTTTTATTATTTTCTTTGTCAGTTTTTGACATTGGCTTAATGCAAAAATTTTTGTGTGCGTAATTAACTTTAGCGAGGTCATTCGTGTCGCTTTCACATTATTATGATCATTTATGCGCCTTCTGATCATTATGATCATTTGTGTCGCCTTCAGATTATTATGATCATTTGTGTCACCTTCATATTATTATGGTAATTTGTGTCGCCTTCAGATTATTATGATCATTTTGTCGCCTTTAATATTTATGATCATTTGTGTCGCCTGTAATAATTATGATCATATGTGTCGCCTGTAATAATTATGATCATTTGTGTCACCTTCAGATTATTATGATCATTTGTGTCGCCTTCAGATTATTATGGTCATTTTGTCGCCCTCAATATTTATGATCATTTGTGTCGGCATCAGATTAACACATTTCTTATCCCTGGGCAGATCTGAGACGCGCTCTGCGCATGGAGTCTCCCACTCCGCGCCTGAACGAATCCAACTTGAAGAAATTGTCCCGAGGCTTCAGGTGCGTTCCGAAAATTTCTTGTGGGTCTAAGCGTTCGTTGAGAAATTGTTAATGTTAATGAAAATAGTGTATAATTCAATTAAATCTATTTCACATTGAAAATCGAACAATTTCCTTGTAGGATAAATAATTGTCATAATTCAATGTTCGACAGTCGTTTGAAAATTGTGAGGAATAAGGAATTACGGTTTATTTCTGATGCATCGCTACTTCTTGTACAATATGCTGCAGATTTCATGACTCGAAATTCACCCAAATATTTATTTTTAATTCGAATTATAGGATATAATATCACAGTATTTCCTATAGACCGAAGTTTTTCTAGCAAATGTCGCAGGTATAACGCAACGAACATGATCTCTTGAATACATTAAGATTCACACCAGACTTTTGACGTTGCAATATCATTGATGAAACATTTTTTCAACGAAATCAACTCATAATCTACGTTGTTTCAACGTCATTTGCCTAGTGGACGTAATGCCTTGCCTCAAACTGTGGCAGACCGCCAAATGCTGTGAATGTTATTCTGCGATATTAGGAATCGGTGACAGGCCTAAGGCCTAATAAATGCTGAAACCGCTGTTATTATTTTATATTATTATTATGACTCTCCCTCCCACCGCAGGTCGTCTAAGAAGAGTCGTCTCTCTGCCGCCTCGGACGTTGAGTCCTGCAGCGTACAGGACGGCGTCCTGCCTGGGCGCTCAGTGTCGCTGGTGAGTTGCGGTGCTTCAAGAGCAGCTATATAGAACAGAATAGAAGTGTCGGCGTTGAAGAAATAGGCCCATGCCATGTTGCCGTTTCTTGAACTTTTCGTGACTTGATTCACAAGGGATCCGGCCTTTGGAACCCGATCTTTCCATAGCTGACGATTGATTGAGATAGCTGCTGGACTTATTGCCTGGTCCGTAATTTGCTAGGCATTTTAAGATGGAAAGGAAGCTCGTGTCAATTCTCACTCTCGTGTCAATTTATTTTTTAAGAATGTAAGTGTCGGCACTGAAGAAATAAGCCCATGGGCGGTTGCCGATTCTTGTACCTTTCGTGTCTTTTACTGGGCATTATTTTGATATTAGGTTAATTATTCGAAAGGATTTATTGCATTATGAGAGTCAAAAAACGACACTATTTTTAATTACATAAGAATGTAATTGATCAAAATTCAAACTAAATCATTTTAAATTGAATCAAAGTAAGCGCACTATGAGCTTAATTCCTTCTTGCTACATTGTCACAATTTCAAGTGAACTCTTGTAATAATTGACTTAGAAGTTGGTTTATTAATCGAATTCTTAATTGTTTTTGATTATTTCACGAATAAATCATTGCTTTATTTCTAATCATTGATAACAGGAATCCGACGTGCATTTTGTCACATTGAATGTAAATATTTATTGGCTATATATAAACATATAATATATAAGTAATATAAAAACGTCAAACAAAATCAGTGTGATTATGTTAATTGAAACTATTGTGAGGAAAAACATTTATTTTAAATGCATTTTTACTTCTCAGTTTCGTGAATACTAAGGAGATTAGTTTAAACAGGAATGTTTAAATGATTGACTGTTTTTACATTCATTTAATTATCAATGGGTATTGGTAAACTAATCTGATATTTTCGGTGTTTATTGATAGAATATTATGTAGTCTTTGAGCGGAAACCCACATTATTATAATGCTGTTCTGTTGCGTCTATCAAGCGCAAAACTCGGCAAATAACAATGATTTATAATTTGGTATTTTCTATGAACTAATGAAATAGGTATATCGAGAGAAATGAAATCTAAGCAATACAATGAGAAAAAAAGAAAACATATAGATGTATTTCTATCATTTACACCGGTAACATAAATGGAATTGTATGTTTTGGTATAATATTTTCTATTACGCGACGAAAATTCTGAAATTAAAATTGACAAAATGAGAATTTCGCAAAATTTACATAGTTTCCGTAAAAATTTTCTATCTCTCTACGGAGAAAAGACGATTTTGAAGGCTAACTCCTTCAAACGTAGTCATGTTCATACATTCTACCTATGTATGATTTTTGAATCACCATCTGCCAATATTTAATCAACGGTATGATATACCAATGGATATTTTGATAATTATGTATAGAAATCTTTCACTGAAATGGCCACTGATGGAAACCGAAATTTTACCGTCTCCAAGTGTTGTTTGAAGATCGTTGTTTAACGCCTTCAAAAACAGACTTGACGAGCTGTGCAGGAGCATATGTTCAGTCTTAAAATGCCTAGCAAATTACGGAGCAGGCAATAAGTCCAGCAGCTATCTCAATCAATCGTCAGTTATGCAAAGATCGGGTTCCAAAGACCGGATCCCTTGTGGAATCCTGTCATGAAAAATTCAAGAATCGGTAACAGGCAATGGGCCTATTTCTTCAATGCCGACACTTCTATTCTATTCTATTTGCTATCAAATCAACCACGTTTGTTGTCTAGGTCAAGTCGCCGTTGAGGCCCCGGCCTAGTCCGGAATATTATGCTTCCTCAGTTCCTTATGATAAACCGCGCATAATATCAGGAATCTAGGAACAATAAGCGATAAATTAAAATTTACGCTTCTTTTCCTCTTGCGTCATGGGTGCTTTATAAGAATAGTTTCCCCTGTTTCCATCTGAATTTATACGGTCATAAGGTGGGAGATTATATGCACGAAGGATCTTGAAGAGGAAAATTATCAACTTTTCATGAATGTCAAGGGAAGAAAAAATTACGACCTCGCTTGCCCCTGCGTACTATTGCAGCATGAGATAAATACATCGTGACACGCCAGTGTATTCACATTTGAATGAATTGTGTGTGAATCAGTTGAATATGATGTTGTAAATATCAGTAGTGAAATTTGACTACCTTTCCTAATATTTATCTTGACAAGTAATAAACCAAAAACGGAATTTTTAAAACTGCATTGAACTAGTATGTTCTTTGCCTTTATTTTGACCATTTTACAACAAACTTTGATAAATGGCCCCCATTTTATTACTAATGATCAGTAAAGAAAGTATTCTTCGTTGGTTCATTTGATATCGAAGCATCCCTTCACGCGCGTAAACTGCATCTGCTGCTGGGAAAGAATCACGCGCGCGATGCTCAATCAGTCGCAGTGCAGCGTTGCTGCCGAGTGGTGCGTACGGACGACGTTTCCAACTCGATAGAGTTTGATTTATAAATGAAACATCAAATAGATAACTAGTGTCAAAGTGAAAATCTTAAATGTCATAAGGAAACGAACAAGCAACTTGAAATACTTAGTCTGAAATGTATATATAACCTCAAGTGTGATGAGATCCTCAGCAACAATTATTTGCATTACAAAAATTATATGGAGACAAAAATTTACTCGCTAAACAATCATGCTTGTAACCCAAATACTGATTGATATATGTAAATTTTGAAAGTCTTTCCAATAGAATTCAAAATTTTTTAGGTATGGCCACATGCAAGAAAACGACCCCAAGTATAAATTGAGAGGCAGATTAGCTTGAAATTGCAGAAGTTATTGTGCAAGTAATTATTTTATGTGAGTCAAGAATATCTTTTCTTTGAACTGACAAGTTTAGCCGTAAATTTATTTTATCAAATCGAGGGCTCATATTCTGAAGGTGGTAATAAATATATTGAGACACTATGTTAGTTCGGTATCGAAGTCGTAAAATGGCTCTGAGTGAAGGAAACCAGGGTCCGTTTTTCGCTCCTTCGCCGGTGTTCCGGCATTATAAAAACCGCAGCCGGTTCCGGGTTGTGAGGGTGAGTGGGCGGTTGATGGCTATTAGAAGATTATAACACGAGTCGGTGAAATAAATTCCTACCTCAAAAATTTTATAATATAAAAACCATTCTGAACGCAAAAGTCTATTGAATACAAAGAGATTTAGGTTCATGCTGTCATGTTTTCATACAAATTGTGCTCGTCGTCTGGAATAAAATGTTAAAAAATTTACTTCTATGGACCAAAGTTACCCAAGACCAAAGATTGAGCTCGTTATATTTATTTTTTCAATTATGTCCATTTCTAATTTGAAGATGTTTCCATTACAAATTTTTCTACCAAGAAAATGTTATGTCCCGTGCACAGCTGGATACAAAGGATATGATTTTATTTCGCAATTTGAATTGTTTTTACACAAGTCCAGCCTACACTCGTTATCCTATTATTTCAGCCTTACAATATTGTGCATGATGAGTCTTGTCCAGATTACTTACAACCCACAATGAGCAATGATGGCCTCGGGAGCGCAATCAAACCCGACAAGCAAAATAATTGAACATATAACATTTAATCCTATCACATTTCTTCTTCCATAACTCATGGGGGCAAGATATATCATGGTTTAATTGCATCTGCCTGACGCAAGTAGTAGTAGTTTGAGTTACGAGAAGATAACCATTTGGCAGCGATCGATGAACGTACGTCCAACGACCGTTGGGCGAACGCAACGATCGTTGAACGTATTCGTATACGTTAGATGATCGTGACGCATGTAGTGGGGCAGGGTCGAAGCCATCGATTGCTGTTTATCTTCCACACTTCCTGCTCGACAGAGCCTGCTTTAATATGCGTAGCTCTGTAATACTCACTAGTCATAAGCCCGTTCTTATTATGACCTATACATTGTCCCGTACATACGTATGATAACTTCTTTCCTGCCTCTACAGTGGCATGTTATAGGGTATTATAGGTATTCGATCATATGTATTATGTATCAGTTATGAAATATTACACATAATGGTAAAGTATCCCGTAATATCTAATGCCATTGCGCGCAAAAAGAGTCAGTTAATTTTTGGTTTTCGGAATAAGCTCCACGGGCGATGACACATAATTAGGGGCTCAAATGTTCCTAGATATAATGCAGTGACCGACCAAACCATGTCTATGTTGAAAAATTTGCACAACGTCTGACTTGAGTTTCGCGTCATATTGTTTTGCACATGCGATCAAATTTGGAAAACTATCGACAAGATTTGCCTTATTGTCACGCTGCGTTATGCAAGATACACCCTTTCCTCCACGGTCACGTATCGTTATAACCTTTTTTCCACCCTCTGCCACACTGTCACGTTGCGTTATAAAAGTCACACCATCTGCTACAGCCTCATCATGCGATAATCTCGTAATGAGCCTCGTCGATACTTTTACTCAATGACTTCCTCTCACCGCTCCTGCCTTCAACTCAAACCCGCGCGTAGCTCTTCCCTCCAAGGCCATTATGCTTAATGATTTTTTTTACTCTTCAATGGAGTTGAGTTGACTGCAATCAGCTTCATATTTTTACGCAGCATGTAAATCGGCTTCATATTTCCATGAATTAAATCATAAAGTTTTAAATCATAAGTCGTAATGCCAATTTTCAAATCACTACGCGTGATGTTAATAATCTTCATAAATCCACGCTTCATGTGACTCAGCTTCATGTCTCTTCGCTTCATATGAATCATCTTCGTAAATCTATTAGTCGTATGAATCAGCTTCATGACTACTTGTAAAGTCAATCAACGCCACATCTATCAGTATCACAGAAATTAACGTCGGGCAATTAGCTTCGTGTCTATGAGCATTGTGTGAATTTGAGTAATATTAATTAGGACTACACAAATTCTGTTGAGAAAATTAACAATGCTAAATTTTTGTTCATTTTGTTTGATTTGGCGCGTGCAACTAAACATGTGTTGTTACTCAAAATAACCGTTTTATTTCTTTAAATAATTATTTTTGTGTGAATAGATAAATAATTCCGATGGATGACTTTCTGCACCTTGTTATTTCAGTCCACCCTCCTGCCCTCCGGACCATCAACAGGCAACCGCAGGCCCCGCGTGGACAAGCTCCAGACCGTCGAGGCGAAGGTGAGTCATTTTATGTGCGTTAAATATTCAAGATATTATTTTTCATGTTTTCTTTAATTTTTTTATGTTATTAGGCGTCTAACTTTGCAGCATAAATTTGTAATAATTATGCTAAAAGTTTTTTGATTATGAAATATTGAAAAGATTAACGAAATACCGTTAATTGACTATACATTATTTTGATGAAAATGACTTACGGGGTAATTGCAATGCATCTAAAAACACGAAGCAATTAGATACTGCGCTCTTGAGTAGTGAATCAAGTCAATATATTAAATTTTCTAAACATTTACTTGTGGAATTCTATTAATTTCAGATGAAAAATAATACGTCAATATTCCATCCTCTAATTGATGTGGAAGCCCAACGAGGAAAATGCTAGGTGATCTGATTGAAATATCACCTTATCAATTTGTGATATCAGATCTATTTATGTGCGGTATGAAATATGATAATTTTATATAAATTGTATTTTTTATTTATTCGTGTTATCAGATGGCGAGCATCGAGGTCTCGCTGGGGTCTCGTAAGCGGCGCGAGGTGTTGCTGGAGACGCTGCCTCGCGCGGCGCGGGAGCTGGTGCGCGAGCTGGACGTCATGCAGCAAGCGCTGCACGACAAAGACAGCGCCATCCAGGCGTGAGTTATAACGATAAAGACAGCGCCATTCAGGCGTGAGTTATCACGACAAAGACAGCGCCATTCAGGCGTGAGTTATAACACGGCTTTAATGGTGATGAGAAAACCATAAAGTTTTGTCTGAATTGTGTCGTCCCCCTGCTATAGTCTTTGGCAGTTTATCTTGGAGTTTAAAAAAGGCTGAATTCTAGGCCACACTATTTACGATGAGGTTTTGAAGAAAAGTTCAGGAGTATTAAAAGAGCATAATTATTATTTTTGTATGATTTTAACAAAAGTTTGTCTCATTAGTGATGCTCTATTCTCTTTATACTCGCACAGCCTGAAGTGCCAAGTCACAGCTCTCGGTGGCAACGCAAACTTCGACCCTGCAGACGTCCGGATTGCTGATTCTTCGTCCGTAGTCCAGTTGGCACCAACGCTTCCGACTTTATTGTCAGCCTCAGAACGAAAGCGAATCGAAGAAAGAATATCGTCGATCACGAAGGAAATTGACTCGAAGCGAATAGCAGTGAAGAATCTCAAGTTGACTCTTGACAACCTGGATACAACAGAGTGAGCAGAACCGTTTGTATGACGCCAGCGGTATAGAATGATTTTTTACTCTGGAAAATTTCTTTGGTTGGCTTTATACAATAACTCACTGCAGTTCTGTTGCATCCTTTTTCTAATACTATACTAATGAGCAATGCAATGTGAGAATCTACCTGACTCAAAATATTGCAATATTCGTTATTTTATACGATCGAAACAGGGTATTCACAACATTTGAGGCTCATTGTGATTTAGCACGCGATAATTAACAGGTTTTCTTCTTGTTAATTCATCATGACTTTCAAGCCTTAATTCCTTAATTGTATTATCGTAAAAATTTCATAATTTTCTCGAGTTTATGCACAATTTAAACTATCCATGACTCGCAGAAAAATTGAAATACTGCCCTATAACCTTTGCATTGAATTATTGCATCGTAAATTGTTAGTGATCTGATGTCACTTCCAACGGCAAATGATGAAACTGAAACTTATCCTCCTGTTGCAGGAACATTGACGTTAGGATCCGAGCCGCTGAAGTCGAGTACGAACTGGAGCGCGAGGAACTCAATATTTTGAACTTGAGAGAAGAGTCCACAATTCTCGAGGCCCGACTTAAGGAACCATCAAAATATTTGCCACCGCCGAACGTCAACTCAACTTTGAGAGCCGAAGAGTCGTGCAGTTCGTTGAACTCGTCACAAATGTCCAGGTCGTCATTCACAAGTGTTCCTCATTCACCCCAGAGTACGCGACATGTTGCCTGCGCCCTACACAAGACGCTAAACCAAGGCGCCGTTACGTCATTAAAAGATCTCCTGCAAGATCCTGAGATTCAAGGGCCAGTGATCCCAACGCTCGTGTCGGTACGGGTGCTATATAACCCCTCGAACCCCTCTTTTAGGATCAGCTGGCGCACACACTCCCCAGGATGTATAGTGAACTGGGCCACCGATGAAACGCGACTCAAGCGGGGCGACAGGTTGGTTACTATTGCACATATCTTGTACAATATTTGCGAACATTAAAAATAATCAATTTCTATCATGTTTAAAGTAATATTGTAGAGGTCTACGTCCTCGGCCATCTCTTTTGCAAGCCGCTTTTCAAAGACACAATCTATAAATAATCAACGTCGGTAATCGTCGCTCATTCCAATTTGTTTGAGAAATGAAAATACAGGTAATAATTCTGAAGAAAATTAAACTGTGTATCACTACAATGTAAATTATAATATAAATTGACTGCATAAAAGTAACGTAATCGCTAAAGGCATTTCATGTGTGAAAATTACTTGAAATAAATCATTCGAAGTATCTAGACTCGTAAGGATATTCGAAACGAGGTTTTACGTCAAGAAGTTTTTATAGTTCTTCGAATAATATTCGAACAGAATAATTTTCATAAGGCTACATGGTGGATGAATAATTACATGGTGGATGAATAATTAGGCTACATGGTGTATGAATAATTACATGATGGATTGATGATTAGGCTACATGGTGGATGAATAATTACATGATGGATTGATGATTAGGCTACATGGTGGATGAATAATTACATGATGGATTGATGATTAGGCTACATGGTGGATGAATAATTACATGGTGGATTGATAATTAGGCTACATGGTGTATGAATAATTACATGATGGATTGATAATTAGGCTACATGGTGTATGAATAATTACATGATGGATTGATGATTAGGCTACATGGTGGATGAATAATTACATGGTGGATTGATAATTAGGCTACATGGTGTATGAATAATTACATGATGGATTGATAATTAGGCTACATGGTGTATGAATAATTACATGATGGTTATAAAACTACATGGTGGATGAATAATTACATGGCGGATGGATAGTGAATAATAATATAATAATACACGATAATACACGGTGGATGAATAGTTACACGTTAAATGAATAATTACATGGTGGATGAATAATTACACGATGGATGAATAATTACATGGTGGATGACTGCACAGGTTGCTGGAGGTGAACGGTCACATGGTGCTGGGTGCCTCCATGCAGGCTGTGCTGCAGCTCATCGCTGCTCACGCCTTCATGGACATCGTCGTGCTCAGAATTTTGGCAGGTTCGAATTAAAAAAATATCTCTTCTAAAAATATCCTCACTCGTGCAATGTAAAATAAAATAGTCGTGATGATTTTTTAAATAAATATGGTTCCTGCTAAAAATTATTTTGTTAATTAGGAGTTACACATTGGAAAGTATTTCTAAAAATTATTTGCAGCGCTATGCTTTTTATAAGCGAATCTATATAAAAAATGAGAAAATTGTGTCTGAAGGTATTTCAATTTTCGACAGCAAGCTCAGTGTCGCCCTCAAGTGGACCAGACATTCAATGCTCAAGTTCTCAACGACGAGCTGAGAGGCAAGTTGAGGACCGCTCCAGGGAACTCAGAGAGCTGCAAATGAAGCTCGACCGAGCACTCAAGGAGAAGGAGACCGCCAAGTAGGTCTCCATTGTTTCATCGGACCTTCTCGCGAGAAATTTTAGTGTCGTTCTTACTTTTAGTCTCCTGGCTTTTTTTGATTTTCCATTGTCATTAAAAAGGCAGGAATAATCTGATAAAATTATAGTCTCATTCCATACAAATTATATTAATATTTGAGGAGAAATTTAGTGTCGTCCTAACTTCTAGTCTCCTGGCTTCTGTCGATTTTTCATTGTAATCAATATTATACAAGAATAATCTAATAAAATTACATGCTCATTTCGTACAAATTATATTAATATTTCAGAGTAAAAGCTATAAAATTAATTACGCTTTTACTTACAGAAACGACGCAACGCGTCTCACGCACCGCATCTCGTACCTCGAGGACCAAGTGGCAGAGTTCGAGGCCGCCGCTCAGCATAAGAGCGAGGGCTCGCAGAGTTATACTTCTCCGTCCTCGGTTTCATCCTCGCCCGCGTTATGTTTTTCGGGAGCCACGGTCATCCAGGTTGGTCATTGCAGTGATATTGTGTCAAATTAATATTAAATTAATTAATATTAATAAGAACGAGGGCTCGCAGAGTTCTGCTGCTCCGTCCTCGGTTTCATCCTCACCCGCCCTATGTTTTTCGGGAGCCACGGTCATCCAGGTTGGTCATTGCAGTGATATTGTGTCAAATTTTTAATCGGGATGTGTCGTAAGGTGCCTAAGTGAATTTAGTTCGGTAAAATATATGTAACTATCTATGTGAGTAATGTTCTTTTCCAATTTTTATGAAGGCTGAAGGTGGTGAATATGGTGACGAAGATTTGTTAATCGAGATATTTGCTGACTATAGGAACATGAATGGGTGCTTTCTTATTTCATTATAATTTGTACATATTTTCACAGTGGACACTCATTTTCACATATTCTCACAGTGGATTCTCTTGCAAAATTCTAACTAACATCAATCAAAGTAATCATTTCCTAGGTTGTTATTGGAAATTTCTGAAAATGGCTTCCGATCAATCTAATTCGAGATTCTTGGAATTTTTTCTTGTCATAGAAAGTAGGCACGTTTTACTTTCCGCATTTATACGAGAAGAATAATTCAAGTTCTGTATGCAGGTGCACCAGCGAGGTCAGCATCCTTTGGTTGCAACAAATTCAAACTCAGAAATTTCCTCTTCGGACGATCTTTGCACCGATCATCCGTCGATGTCACCAAATGATCTCTCTCGACCGAATGTAAGTTTCCCAGGATCATCTCCACGACGCACCTCATCCTCTTCATCCAGCAAATCCAGCACCCACAATCCTTCGTGTGATTCATCTTCTTCTGGATATTCGTCCTATCCATCGCTAAGAACTAGCGCGGGTCTGGAAGTCAAACCTGCAAGTTCTGGGAAACATTCGGATGAGGTGGAAGAACGAGACCTGACACGACCAGCCTCCAATACAGAACCCAGGAAGTCCAGAAGAGTGACATCACCGAGACCTGATTCACAAATCACGGTAAGTCTGACTAATTCTTACTTATTCATTGCTGCATTTCGATGAGTTTTGTGGTATCTTGAAACACATGTCACGCCCTATACTTTCGTCAAGTTCCTAAATAAATTCGAAAAAATTCATCTCTTTAGGAGCAATTTTTTAATTAATATTGATTTAATAGAATCGAGATAAACCAGGTTTAAACAGCCTTTAACCCTATGCACATGCTTAACGACAATCATGTGAATGTTTTCCGACTTACAGACGGACATGCACCCAGCGTCTCGAACCAAACCTGTGCCTCCTAAAAAGCCGGAACGTCTGAGCCTGCACAGAGCTACGAGTTTGCTGAGTGTGGATCAGGTCATTGCGAGCAGCTCGCGGTCTTTGAAACGTCGAGGTAATGAAGAACGGATGCGCTCTGCCAGTGCATGGAAGTCTATAGGGGATGGTCTGAACGGAGACTACGTGGAAACTGACTGTGAAGTGTCATCTCAAGTTTCTGGTAGAGTAAGTGTTTCAAGTTACAGATCCGACGTGATACACAAGAGAAGATCTAGAACACACAGAGAATATGAAGTGATTAGGACAAGCTCAACAATTAAAGGTGACTCATCATACCGAAGACGTCAATCTGAAAATTTCAAGTCATGCATAATCCCAGAAAACTCGAGCTCACGAAGGGAAATAATCTCAGATATTTCCAGGCCACGGGGCAAGGACGAAAAATATCCTCATTTGAGAGATATCTGGTCTTCTGCTGCCAAGACCGATTTTTTCAAACCAAGTTCTGACTCTGGCCCACACAAAAATAATTCTTTAACTCAAACTCAATCCTCGGATGGGAGTTCATGCAACACAAGTAGAAAATCGTACGACCCTGAAATCGATGATAATTTCAACGAAACGGTGTTTAGCGGCTCTTTTATTGACGACCGAAGTCAATCAGTAACCCCGACCAACTCCCCTACAAAATTTTGTGCATTAAAAATTGAAAAACAGTGCAATGGTGAATTGCAACAATGCAAAGCTATATCTGAGGATTCTAATCGCTTCGCACAGCATTTAAAACAGACGCAACCTTTGCTTCCATCTATGTTATACAAGCTAGAGGAAAATGTTTCTCCAGTAATAAATCCGAAATCTCAAACATTATCCTCCATTCACAACCAGAGAAACCTCACCCGAGATACCAACAACCGGTTAAAAATATCCCCAAATGATGGTCGGGACGGACGAGAGCTAAGGCCTCACAAACAAAGAAGTTCGACGTCGCTGAACCCTATCAAAGCGAAAGAGAATTACCCTGGTGACTGCTATTCTTCATATGTTTTTGATAATTATTCATCACATCATGACTTATTTTCATCGTTGAAAAGACACACTGCTCGGAGTAACAAGGCTTCATCAGACCATGCCCCCGCCACGCCACTCACACCTCGCCATAGTTCTGTTATGAAGCTAGCGGGCGCTGCCAACGATCCGGGCGACTGGTGCTGAGAGGCAGTGATGCTTCATCTTGGTTACATAGCATAATACTATAATAGATAACAAGCTTTAACTTCATATATGTTTGGATGTTTGTATTAATAATAATACTTCATTATTGTCACAATCTAACTGAAAATTATGATTTGGCTTGATCATCTATGTCCTATGACGTACGAGGCCGGAAACGCACATTCAAATTCCGTCATTTATAAGCACAGAAGAGGTTACTCTGGCAACTTAACTTATAATAATAATAATAATAATAATAGCGGTTTCAGCGTTATTAGGTCGTAGGCCTGTCGCCGATTCTTAACATCGCAGAACATTCACAGCATTTTGCGGTCTCGAACTCGCATCTCACTGCTACAATTCTGCTGTGCTTAACCGCCCGGCCTCCTTGCCGACTCTGACCAGAAACTGGCGCACAGAGCTGGGATCGAACCCGCGCCTCTCTGCGCCAATCTTGGTACTCTGAACTTTAACCACTGGGCCACCCTGCCCACCCTTGACTAAAATGTGTTGTCATCTATGGAAATGTAACTTTCATCATTATTCATGTTTAACCTACTATCATGTCGTGGTTAATTGTGCTATTTGGAGTGTTAAACTCATGAGTGAATATCGTATATTCATGAAAAATTAACGTAATTTTCAAGATATAATCTCAAACAAATGTACGGCAATGGCAGTAAATAGTCGAAATTTGTGTGTTTATTCTGTAAGTTATCCGTAATTAAGTTGCCACGGTTAAAACTCGCAGTTATTGCGAGAGTTTTTTATTGATCTCACAAGCTGATGAGAAGGAATAATTGTTTCATCAGGCAAACGTTTATTGCGTACTTTATTTTATATTAATCTCTATTATTCGTAAGCGCAAAGGTTTTTTCTAGGTCGCAGCTCGTTGTTTGAATATAATGAAAATTGAAGAGTATAAAGGTATTCTAGAAAAATTAAGTACTAGAATTTATATTAGCTACCGACATGGTTTTCTTACTTATTCGTATAGTGTCAAACATTCAAATAACGTCAAATTATCCTCAACAATTCAAGTCTACTACTCGCTCGTATGAGTTGCTCATATCCCATAAGTTCTCACTCGTACAAGAGGATTTGGGAATGTAAATAAAATAATTTTCTGTAGTATTCTTAAATTTTATTGTGAAAGTATTCTTTAAACAATATTTTAATTATATGAATGGAACAAACGGGGGAAAACTTGGCCTTAATAATAAAGAATATGAGCACGGTGGGTGAATTGTTGCGATATTTAATTAATGAAAATAATTGACAAAAATGTGTGTATAATTTGATTGGTAGATCTTCATTAAATAAAATTCCATAAAAATGTAACACATTATTCAAACAGTATTTCACAATAGAAATTTGTGTAGCTTATTTTAGATCCTGAAGAAACTTTGCAACGATACAGACATTCATTCCATCATTGCAGAAGTAGTCCCTGGTAATCCAATGTTCCAAATAAGGACATTACAATACAATGTTCCATATGTGGACTTGCGTTATACGAATTATGGGCATCTGTTTAGCACTGCTGTTATAACCGTTTGTCGATTGGAGCAACAGACATCCAAATAACATCTTATTTATCATACGAGAACCCACGTACAACGCCTAATTTCGTAAACTTCGCTCATTTCGGTGATTATCCTTGCATTCTTTTGGGGAAACTAGACTAGGCTTTTTTGTGAGAATTTCCAGACTAGCAAGAATTCTGCTCCTTTTTATGTTAATTATACGTTAACATTTGTTAAAGTATACATAATAGCTGCCAATTTGATTTTTCCTATCCCTGCAATAAGGAACTTCTAATTTTATCCGAATTTAAATCCAGATTCGCACTAAAATTGATCTAAAGCTTTGCAAAATCTTCTGACATAACTGAAAACATTTCAAAATAATGGGAAATAATAAGAATACCTGAATGCAAAAACGTCATACTCATCAGAAGTGCAACTCGAAAAAAGAATGGATATTCATAAATTGAACTCCGGAAATGGGAAGCAACCACTCCAGTACGGCGTAGTTCAGCTGGACTGTGTGGTCGTGTGTTAACTACAATATAATAAAGGGGAAAATTGTGACTTAAAATAGGACAAATCTTTCTAATCTTTAATCATATTAATGGAAATTACGCATAGCAGGTTACTCAAAGGACATGAGCAACGGGCGCAATCGTCTAGGGAAAAATTATGTTTGAATGATCGAGGAGATAGAAAGTTAATTTTTGCAACTGAAACTTTAACGAATGTTTCGCACTTGTTCTTTGAATGGCATTTGAAAAGAAAATAGAATTAGACCTTTCCTAGGCTATATAGAACAAGCTTTGGTATTAGAATCTAACTGATTTTTTTTAATTGTGCGGTGCACGAGAATTTCAATTGATTGTTCAAATGAAAAAAAAAAAATCCTAAAAAATTGTCCTAGAACTTCTGGTTGAATGCACGAAAACTGACGATGGATGATAAATAAGTCTAGGAATACAAGTGTGGAAACGAGGGAAAGGCAATCTTAAATTTTACGTTTCCTGCGGGACAACTTAAAGCAGATCCGGTGATTCCCGACGAACTTTACCCGCTATAACTTGGGCAAGAAAACGTTGGGCAAGACAAGGTTGGGCAAGTTTTACTGCTTGACTTCCTTTTGCAGGAAATGTAGGACGTAGTGCAGGACCAAGTCATAGCAGTATTTGTATTCCGTCTGTAAACGTAAGGGAAATACCATTTAAGCATTATTGCAACACGACTTACTACTTTTAGACATGAAATGACTTGAATTTCGTTAGTTAATATGTTCAAGATTTAGAACGCAGAGTTTTAACCTTTATATATGACTTTTTCATGGGTAAAGAGTCTATTAAAACGGCGCCTTACGCCTACAGATTTCACTCCGATATCATAATAAATAATGATTAGTTGTATTCATCGGCCGTGTTGTTCGATGCGATGCAATTATAAATAATTATTCCTTGTATTGAATAACCATGCTGTTCGTTCAGATATCATAATGAATTATGATAATTGTATTAACTAACCATGCTGTTCACACATCATGATGTATTATGATTATTGTATAGACCGACCATGCTGTTCACATATCATGATGTTTTATGATAATTGTATAGACCGACCATGCTGCTGACGAGCTGAGGACGGTGACGGCGCACAGTTCGGACGGCCTGGAACACGTCTACCTCGCCGTGCTGCACCACCTGCTCTATGCACGCGTTCGCAGCACAGTACACGCCCGCTCGGCTCATGCCGTCTCTGCAAATTACGGTCAATTTCATACATTCTTCTCATTATTCTAAGTAAAAAATAATGTGAAATTTCAATGAATAGGGAACGTCGCTATGCCATAAAACTACAGAAGAAGAAGCCAAATATGCATTAATTGTATCGAACAATTTACAGTTAATGCTGTTGAAAGCAATAAGATCACTGAAATACTCGTATTATTCACCTGCTCGACTCATGCCGTCTCTGCAAATTACGGTCAATTTCAGATGTTCTTCTCATTATTCTAAGTAAAAATTTGATTAGATTAAATTTCTATGACCAGGTAATGTAGCTATGCCATGGAACTACAGAAGAACAAGCCAAATATACATATATTGTATCGAACAATGTGTAGTTAATGCTGTAGAAAGCAATATTGCCTGAGATCACTGAAATACTCGTATTATTCGCCCGCTCGGCTCATGCCGTCTCTGCAAATTACGGTCAATTTCATATATTCTTCTCATTATTCTAAGTAAAAAATTAATCGGAAATTTCTATGACTAGGGAACGTCGCTATGCCATAAAACTACAGAAGAAGAAGCCCAAATATACATTAATTGTATCGAACAATGTGCAGTTAATGCTGTTGAAAGCAATATATTGCCTAAGATCACTGAAATACTCGTATTATTCACCCGCTCGACTCATGCCGTCTCTGCAAATTACGCTCAATTTCAGATATTCTTCTCCTTATTCTAAGTAAAATTTAATTGGATTAAATTTCTATGACCAGGTAACGTCGCTATGCCATAAAACTACAGAAGAACAAGCCAAATATACAGATATTGTATTGAACAATGTGCAGTTAATGCTGTTGAAAGCGATATTGCCTGAGATCACTGAAATACTCGTATTATGCAATCAATATTGCCCGAATTAGAATTGAGATTACTGGTCTGCTTTGAACAAAGAAAATGCCAAAAAACAGGCAATTATTTTGGTCAGAAAGTTTGGAGGCGAGCTGCACGACAAGTTTTCTAAAAACTGCCCGAGCAAACAGAACAACAATTTCCGCTACAAGTGCGGCAACTGGAAATGCTGAGGAGTTGAATGAACTAAATTGTACTATGCGTTGCATTCAGGGTATAAATAGTACTCAGTTTGGGTTGACGAATACAAATTATTGAAATTCTGTCCAAATAAAATGTGTGAAGAGGATATGCTGGAGTTTTACTGAAAATTTAAACTGTCAAATGCCAGTAGGATTGGTAAGTTTGTGAAACCTATAAGCCCAAATTTACCTTGTTAAAGTTATACATTGAGTCTGCCGAATAAACAGAACAAGGGGACGGCCTAACTACAAAGTTAAAAAAAATTGATAATTTGTTTTATGATCTCGTTTTGTAGGTATGAAACAATGTGTTTAGTTAGTGCGTGCAACAGTTTCTAACATGTAATGAAGGACCATTTTCTCACAATCGGCGCAAAGATTTCTTTGATAAAAATTTTATTTATACATTATTATTTGCGTTGAACAGGAAAATATGTTAAGTGGCCAATAATGGTACCCTCAATACGAGTATTAAGTGACGGGAAATGAAGGTACTGTACCTATAAATATTTTTTTGCTTCTTCTTGGATCCGTTTCGGTTATCCTAAGCAATTGAAATTTAGATTTTACGTCATCATATCAATCTTTTCCTTTTTTACAACATCGAGTCGTAATGCAAACATCTGGCGACTCAAGAAGCGCTTTTTAGGATTTAATTATTGTTTATATATTATATTTTTAAAAATACGGGAAGATAATCGTCATTTCTTGACCAGAAAAGTCAGATTTTCTTTAATAAGACCGTTGATTTTCCCTCCAAAATAAATTACAGGACCTGATTACGCACTAACACTAAATCTTCACGCAGAGGAATAAATGAGTCATATTGTCTTAATAGTGACAAACTTTACACACAGCATGAGCAGAGAGCGGACGTAGCACTGATAAGTCCTTTTGGCTGGCCAAACTGGGTCAGGTTGACCCATACAGGTGAAAAAAGAGCGTTTTTCTTTATATTGTCTCATTCATGTCTAGGAGGGTAATTATTAATAATAGTAATTGTATATATTAATTTAATGTAAATCTTGATACTGATGACTGTGTACAGTGTGTGACTCACTTTGTATGACTGTGTATACTGTGCATGACTTACCGTGTATGACTGTGTACAGTGTGTATGACTCACAGCGCATGACTGTGTATACTGTGCATGACTTACCGTGTATGACTGTGTACAGTGTGTATGACTCACAGCGCATGACTGTGTATACTGTGCATGACTTCCCGTGTATGGCTATGTACAGTGTGCATGACTTACAGTGTATGACTGTGTACAATGTGTATGACTTACAGTGTATGACTGTGTACAATGTGTATGACTTACAGTGTATGACAGTGTATTCACAGTCATACATGTTGCATATTTATGCAGAATAAAAAATGTAAATAGCGAAATATAACCCTCTCCCCATGACGCACGGACTGACAACGATGACAGGTCCGTATCCAGTTCGTTGTCTCCACTTCTCGACCATGTTCATGAGCTCGACGAGCGCGTTCGTGGACGAAGGAACTTTGTGCCCTTGAGGCCAGCACATCAGCTGGAACAGCTGACATGTCTTCACTTCAGCCTTGATGCCTGCCATCAGCTCGGTCAGCGAGACTATCTGCCAAATCGAGTTTCTAAATAAAATTACAAGAACAAACAAGGAAATAGAAAGCAAACTCCAACTCCTGTATATTTCGACCCAAGAAGACCAAAAGAAACCGGACGATGCACAGAAGTTTGATTGCAGGGTTGTTAAAACTGAAATATAAAACTGATCTTTTCCGATAGAAGCTGCGTAGTGCGGTGTCCTTTGAATAGAAATTAGCGTCAAGCGTATTCAGCTCGGGATCATGTATCCTCCAATTAAAACAAATTAATGACGACCTGGTGTCAAAGAAAAAGTTCCTCTCATTAAATAAATGTTTTTGTCCATGCTATTACCACGGGAAAATGCTTGGCTTCAGTTTAAACGGCCATGTTAATCAGCCATGAGATCGTTTTTATGGAGGTTTTGGACAAGCAAATTATAATTATCAAGATTAAATGGAATAAGTTCATTCTTTCCTATTTTCATTTGAAGAACCCATTCTGAATTTTGATGGTCAGCCATGTCCATCATTCATGTAAATTCTACACGCTCCATGTTGATTAAAAATTATGAATTATATTAAGAAATTTCCTCTCATTAATACGCGATTTACATTGTACGGAGTCGGTCCCTATATGATTTATTTATCTGAGTACCCAGCAAATTCCAAACCAGGGCTGAGAAACGTCTTAATTTTAAGATAATAAAGTTTTCATTGGGAAAAACTTTGACGTTCGCGAGACACGGCCATCGGTAAACTTCCAAGGCTGAACTCGGCGTAGACATCCAAGGCTGAAATGTCGAGTGATAACTAAATATTAGGTCCAATTTCCGCAGACTTTCCTGACCGTCGCACTTCTCGCCCAAATTCACTGCTATCTTCAACGGTGAACCGGGCACGTGTTATTAAGTTAATAATTAGTTAACTTGCACACCCTAATCTCTTATTTTCAATTGAAACAATTGTTGTATATCTTATGACCTGTGACACTTCTCTATTTCAGACACTTTGGTTGAAATGAAAGCAGCGAAGTCATATACAACAATGTCAAGTGATAATAATCAGAATGTGCATGGCAACTATGAAGAAAGAACTATTAATCTCACCTTCTTTTGTAGTTTGAAGACCCATGTATGAATGTTATCGTAGTGTTCATGCGACTGATGTTCCAGAGTAAATACTGGGCCGTACTTGACGGTTCTTTGTTTCTCAGGCCAAAACGGGGGATAATTCTGTGCATGAAAATTCGTCAGTTCGAGTTCTGGGCATGTTTAGTTAGGTATACATAAAAGTTTATATGAAAAAATACTCTTATTCTCAAGAATAATTTACAGGATCATTTAAACTAGTGTGGAAAATGAGAGTCATTTGAAATAATTTATAACACAAAAGGGAAAAATTGAGAATGAATTTATTTGCATGGCATGTAAATTATTTTCCTTAGAAATAGTCCTAGAAGTTCTATAATTATTTATTAGAGTGAACGCAATGCACCATTAGGTTTTGTATTATTTTTAACGTAAGAAAAACCACACATGTAAGACACAGTGGAACACCAACACACGTGCAAAATAGAAATATTTTGAGTGATTATTCACACTAAACCAATTTTTCTAACAACATATACGGCATTTTACCTGGCTGCCTTGGGCAGGTTCCAGCAATATGCTTCTTTTGTGCCAATAATGTTAGCTAAAAAACTCAATTATCACATTCGTAGCTTTTGATTAGATAGCAAGCCAACCAAGGAAGAATTAGTATAGCTTGTTAGAGTAGTTCACCCAAGTTTTGCAAGTTTTGTGGGAATAGCAGACAAAATGGATCATAGGGGGAAAAATGAAGGAATAATTTCGCTGGTGGTCATACTCATTAAGTTGCTAAGTAATGAAAAATTAGAATGCCAACATTTCTAATATTGATGAAAAAAGGCTCGGCTATTGGCTAACGGCTATTAATTTGCACCGTGAAAAAAATAAAATTGTACGCTTTAAAACGAGCTTCCGAAGGAAACCAAAATAAATCAATCTACGCTCCACCGCTGGACACCTAACAGTAAAATGGCGGGCCAGAATTTGATGGCTCATAAGCAACACGATTATTTTCTAATCTAGGCCAATAGCGGTTAAGTAGTTTATGATGAATAATTCATGAACTTAATAAACATTCTTACACGAGGTACAGTACGGCACTGGTTCACAATCAGCAGGCAGGACTACTTTAGGATCAAAATTAAGTCGGGGTTCAATAATTTGTGTTTAAAATAAACGACGGATTGAATAGGGCATCGTCTCAGGGATCATAATACGTCAGAAGGATCATTGCGCTAAGGACGAGGGATGAAAATTGTAGTAGAGTTTCAACAAACGACTGGTTGAATATGGGATTTTCTGAGGGATTGCCAAACACGGAAGGGATTGCAGTTCATACCGCGGTAACAGGTGGATTGCAGAGTACGACTACAGAGCTGCAATCGTAGTCGTAAACCAGCGACCAAATGTCTCCTAACGAAGTCTGAATAGGCCATTCTGTCACAATGTACTCTCGAGGATGTGTGTAGCCCTGTGGACATGCAGTCACTGTACAGTTTTAAGTCGCAAGTCAATACGAACTTTTTTAATTAAGTTACCATGAAGAGATTCGGCTTTGTTCGCCGACCGCATGCGTACTCATGCTAACGTAGTAAATTCTTCAACTTTCCTTAGTGACGCAGCGTGAAGTTGGCGTTAAAATGATATTCAAATGACAAGTAACATTAACTAAACGTTATTTTAAAACGTAACTAGAAGAGAGTGTTTGATCGGAATAGGCCGAAAGAATCGCAAGAAATGAGTCGAATGAATCGCACACTATCATTCCTACACGCTTCAAACTCCATTATAATTATCTAGCGAGCGAAATTTGATATTAAGGAAAGAGGTCTAACATTATGAATGAATATTGAATCAACAGTCCGCAAAAGATTATTCGCCGTTTGAGTGAATGGTAGTGAATTTCAACAGATCCTCGATCATTTATAGCATACTTTAAAGCGCAAATAATGCATGAGAAATGGAAAAGCTAGCAAAAATTGTTTTGCAGATGTTAAAAAGCAGCATAGACTACCAACATCAGAAATTTAAAACGTTTATTGAGCGAGTATTTCAAAGCAGGAGTAATTAATGTTGCCGAGCTGTAACATCCATGAAGTAGTGTGAACTTATGTGGACACCAAAAGAAAATATGTTCGAAGGTGTAAAACTTTCACAGTCACATTCTGAGTCTTGTGCTGGACCAATTAAATATCGGTTAGAGGAGCGTCTGCAGGTGGAAATCTTCCCGAGAATGATGAACAGTTTATAACAAATTATTTAAAACACATCTCGTCAGTGAGTTACGCACGAAATTGTCATCAAAAGAATAATTATTTACAAACAAATCATCTAGTTATAGAACTATCAATTAGGCAAGGAATTAGGAAGCAAAGAATTATGAATGAGTCATCGAGTTGAAGCTTATGATTGGAAGGGTAGAGTTCAACTGTTGTTGGGACTTGCCAACTGCAGAAAACTCATGATTATCCGGTGGCTTCTTTGTCACATTTCTTTGCTATTAACCATTTATCGAGCAAGCGGTCTTGATTCATTACGATATTTAATAAATTGTAAAGACAATTGGCGAAAAACTCCAACTTTAATCAAATTAATGACAAAACTTTACAACTGATGCATTATTTGATAAACTTGTTCGATAAAAAGTTCTATGCCTTATTATTTACACGCGTACAGATAGCGCTGCTTCTTGATCCATAAGCGATAGCGAAGTATACATTTTTGGGAAGTGTTGGAAATTGAATCACCGAAGTCAGCTTCTTACCGAGTGTTCTGACGCGTGCGGACAATAGAGCACCACGACAGAGGTTACGTCGTGATCGTATACCAGGGACCAGAAGTCACCGAGCGTTGATTTTATGGGCCACTCAGACACAACGTACTCGCGTGGTCTTACGTAGCCCTGGTGACGACAGGGCAACGCCGCACGTATTTAATATCACATCAAATTCCTCGTAAAATTATTTCGTGATGTTTGTCTTGAAAAAAAATTTCGGCAGGCCTCTTCCAGCTTATTCATGTTAACTGAATGATCCACAAGACTGAGATTTATTCTCACAAATTTTTGTTTCTTATGCACTTCGCCGTCTAGAAATATATTTTACTTTATATCGGTCCCATCACGTGAATATATACAAATACCCGTATATAGTTGGATAACATGTATTAAATGCGGTTACTGCATAGTTCTCTAAAAGACTATAATTTGATTTATAACAAATTTATTTGGTGTTTACGGCTGTAATTTTGTAGATTGGAAGTTGAGAAGTAATTCTGCATTTTTCTCAGCACATGTCTGAATGCGAAGCATTGCAAAATATAGTGTTTTTTAAAATATAGTGTTTTTTAAAATATAGTGTTTTTTACTGCCTCATACATACGACCTCCAGTATATATATCGAATCCTTCAGTTCTGTCTTCAGAATCCAGGGGTCGATATAGAAAACTTTACTGACCTCTAGGCTCTAACCATCTCTTATGGGCGTTGATTTTTGCTGACAAAAATAACAATTGGAAACGGACAAGGAAATACGTGGAAGACGAGTAGTTTTTTGTGAAGAAGTTTCGACTGCGCTTTGACCGGCCATCATGTTTCGGTGCCCTAAGGGTCATGTTAAGGGGCCCTTAGGCCATTGAAAACAAGTAAAATTAATGGTAATAAATCGAAGTGAACAAGAAGTCCATTCGTTAACAGTAGCTTATGAATTATTTAATAGGTATTTCAGGCCTACATAATATATCTGAAGTGCGAGTTATTAAAGAACTTCCTGTGAATGAATGCGGCGACATTTAGACATTTTCTTTAATCAAAGTTTTCAGCCGAAAAAATACACCTGAAGGCATTCAGCCACCATTGATACCGGTAACATTAAAGAACTTAAAAAATAAAGGTTGCACCAAATCTTTTGTTATAATGGACACTTATGTGTGAAAATTCAGGTCATATTTCACTAAATTAGCGATCAATAATACCTAATTTTTCTCAAAAGAAAATACCCATATAAATACCTATAATTCTCATGATAAGTAACATTTCACCACTACCATCCCTGTTATTATTAAAACAATAAAACTTTAAAATATCGTTAATGGGAGAAGTGTTCGACCAATAAATATAAGAGAGAACAGTATTTAGGTGCGCGTGGAAGAGCAGCAAGTCGAACGTTCCTCTTTAAGATGCTCCGATGCTGCGCTCGCCGGTTTTTACGCTGCCAGCGTTCTTGTATTTTCAATGAGCCTGTCTTTTGTTTGTTATTCAATAGAATATTCTTTAGTTCGATTGATGTTTCTCCATGTTGAAATCTCTTAATACAAGGTTTCTAGTGACATTGAGTTTTTTTCTTCTATGAAGTTTTTAAACAAGGTTATAGTTGGTTGCCATGATTTCAAAATTTAAACTATGAATGTTTAAGCTCATGTATTCAACTCTCAAAAATTCGGCTGATTGAGCTGCAAAACTTGCCTTCTCCTTCACTTCGAACATTCAAGAAACGTTTCATGACGGTCCGAAAGTTCACATGAAGTATAAAGCTCCAAATTACATAGTAACTTTAAGGAATACCTACAATGCTGGTAAATATTGTCTTTATAATTTTTGAACTTGAAGACCAAAAGCCTATCTATAAAATATAATACAACAACTGCATTAATTATGAAATAAAATATAAAAATGCACCTCCGTGATGTCTCTGTATAAAACCATTGTTTTAAGGAGTGGTTTAATTGCATGTAAAATAGTTTAATTGCTATCCACGTATATACTGTTTATATTATATTTATATTAATCTATACTATATAATAATTATATAATATAATTAATTATATAAGTATATATTAATAGTTATATTATTATTAATATATTATATTATTTAAATATATCGATACAATATATAATTGTATATAATATATATATAATAAGTAGATATATTTTTAATAATTTATACTAATCTATTCAGTTCATGCAAACTTAGCATAACATTCAAACTGTTTCTTCTGTATTATTGACGCAGCCAAGGCGCCCGTGTTGCAGTAAAGCTCTAAGGCCACTCGGAGGAGAACATTCACACATAAAGAGAACACAACATAAGACCATCAATCGCGTCTTGTCTTCCTGGTGGCGTCTTCTACGAATCAAAAATTACGCGATAAAATTTTGTACTCTAACAAGATTATGGTGGCTAACATTACGCCTTGAAATTAGCTTATTGCTATGTAATAATTTTATTGGGTGCGGAACAGACAATTCGAAAATTTTATTGATTCGTAAATAATCCGGAGAATAGATGAGGAATAAATGCCATGGACTCTCGGTTTTCAGGTATTGGGGTTAATAGGCTTATGGAAACCCGATAACTTCTGATTCTGAACGAAATGACATTGGCATGAGTTTGCTGATATCGAATCTTCTGTATATTAAAATCATTAAAACGAGCTACGAGTCCAAAAATTTTAAAACTCTAACAATCGACAGCTGCTAGGGAGAGATAATGGGGATATTCACTGTGCATATCAAACACCTTAAACTTGTTCAGTTTTTGGACGATGAAAAGAAGCAGGCAATACAAAGATCCTCTCTAAACTCGCAAATTCGAATCCGAATTTGCTTACACAAAATGCTCCACGTAATCAAAATATTACGGATTTCATGTGGGACTGTAAACTGGTCACCATTTAAAACAACTTATGTGGGTTTCACAGCAATAATGTTTACCAGGTTGAATGAAGGATATGGCTGTTATTTTGGATAATATTCCCATGAGCAATTTCTCAGAGAAATTGAAGTTATAAGGTATAAACAACAGAGCAAATCAAGTCATTTATCTCAACATATTTTTCATTTGGCATTTATCCTAATTTAGACAAGTTCTCGAAATTTTGCATCGAGTTTTTTCTGAATTGATAAATCCTTAGAACAGGAAGTGTGAAACAAATTTCGTATGGAAATTACGCACGTACTTTGATTAATTACCAACGAAGTGTTCCAGCTACGTTCTGAACGTCGCTCATCTTCGTCATCGCGTGGAAAATATTTCGAATCTCGCATTCACGCGCTTCTGAAAAACGATAAAATGAACGTCATGTTGATGACAGCCAGAAAACTCGATGGCATCAATGGTCGCAATCATCTGATAGCGTCGCGATGCTGGAGTCGCTCCAGCTCTTCATTGGAAATCATCGGTGCACTACCGAAGCCCGAACGTCGGCCATTCAGACATAAAATTTGAAATATCTCAATTCAATATCGGGAAAATTTTACAGGTATTTTCACGTAACTGTTACAGATATATATGTGCAAAATATTATAAAATAATGATTAGAAGTCAAACTATATAATGCAATTCTTGTAAAATCGTTTGGGAAGTCATGAATTTTTGTTTGGTTTTTGTATTCATTTGAAATTTTTTACGTGCCCATTGTTCAATGATTTGATGTTTAGCAAAACCTGAACATATGAAATATATGGCTTTTGATATGAAAATAATTTAATTTGCATAATTGATTTTGATTTATTAATATTAGGGCACTTTACAAAAAATTACTCAACAATGATTTGTTAACGGAATTACAATTTTTTTCAATCAGAACAACATTTATCTGTAACAAATATATCATCAATGTTCAATCTTTTCAATCAGTCCGCGTTACTTCGACTTTGTAATTGTTCAGTAATTTTTGTAATTTTTCTCCAACATTAAAGCAAAATATATCATGCCGACTCCTGACTTTATTCTAGCAATGGCTCTTCCACGTTATACATATATACCGTATAATTTGTCAAGTCTCCCACTATTACCGAGCCAACACTACACGTTTTGGTCTCGTATCAACCTAACTCAACAACTAATGAAAGACAGTTGATATCATCAATTCGAAGATATTGAGTGCTTCAAATTAACAAGACGTTCAGAAATTCGATTATTTACTACCTTTTGATTACTTCAGTTATAAGTAGAGGGACTGCTTCTCAATTAATTTGAATGTTGTTTTCAAGATCTTAATGAACTACACGTAGAAAAGGTTCACAGTTTCCAAATTTAAGATATTTTATTATTTAGCGGTACTCGCTGAAAAGAAGGGAAGATCTTTGGACACGAAATGAATTATTGAAACCGTAGCATTTGAGTGTGAATTATTCAAATTTTCGTTCGAAAATGACTAAAGTTTCATCTCTGCCATAAAATCAAATAGCACGCGTAGAAATTGAATTTTATGAATGGGTAAATTTGATATAACTGGAATTTACCTCAGTGGTCACATTTGTGCGCTTAACAGGTACACATGTTGTGACCTTGATTAAAAAAAACATCGAATGTCCGCATCAGATTGTGATTAAATTTTAAAAAAGTAACGAATATGGTCAGTTTCCTGTACATGTAGCATTAGGTTTCCATACTAAATACATTTATATCTTGTTACGCTTTTTTGAGGGATATGCAGGTAGAAACAAAGTTATTCGTCACACTAGTGAAATTGATGTAATAACCTCAACAATTTGCTAGTTTTACCTTCGATTTTATTACAAGCTGTGCCAAATTTTAAAATCAACATTTTACAATGGGGAAGGAAAATTTTTCTCTTGATAGAAGCAAAACTCGTCAATTTACTAATGAACGGTGCATGTCAACATGGTATGCACGTTGAATTGCACGATTTCTTTTTTCATGTTTGAACTAATCAATTTACCGATTAGTGCTTACACAATTCAATATTATCGCGGAAAAGAAGAACATTCATTCTTCCATGAGCCCGCCAATAGCAACTTCATCAACTTAGAATGAACTTAGAACTTTTATATCCGAATCCTTGAACTTGGAACTTTTATATCCGAATATTGATAGAATCCACGTATCTGGTAGATTTTCTGGAATCTATGGGGAAAAAAAAGACTTATTTTTTTGTAAACTCACGTCGACAAAGACGCTGTTGATGTAGTCGGTGCAGGCGTTGCCTTGGAAGGAAGTCAGGTACGGCCGGAAGTTGTCCGCTGGTTAGTGAAATGGAAATAGATTTATCAAAAATTTATCTTTTAGAATGATGAAAAATAGCTGCACTGAAAAAATTTAACTGAAGTGAATGAGTTGCCCAGCATCACGAAAAATTGGACAATAGTTTTTATTTTCTTTTTATAAAATTAAAAATAATTTCGACAGCAGGATGAAATTCAACGTTCGCTTGAAATCCTGTTCTGGATTTTATTTGCTGTTGATAGTTACCGATGCTCGTCCTGAATTTCATTATTTATAACAATGATTCTAACTGTAAATATTTTATTTAAGAAAAAAACACTTAATGGTTACTGTGCCACGGAACGAAAGTGAAAAATACAATTTTATTTGAAATAATTCTATTTCAGGTGAAAACAAAAATTTTTCTTTGAATGAGGATTCAAACCGCAGAAAATAAAATCGCGAAATTCGCTAATTGGTTGTGTTCGCTTCCGCCAAAGGTAATTTGGAATTGTGTGTTAATGTTTGCAGGTTGAACTTATTAATTAATTGTTGATACCTTCAGATGATTCACTTCATGATCATGAATAAATCGCTTTATATAATATAATATAATATAATATAATATATAATAATGACTGGTGGTAGCATATAAAGTCCAGTTGATATAAGCAGCAAATAAGAAGACACTAATTTATGAATGCAAAATATTTACAGTAAAATACATACGTACAACAGCACAAATACAATGTTATTCACAGTAACTCACGCGGCACACAGAGAACGTTCCTGTTCTTGAAGCGGTTGTCAGCTCTGTGGCCTCCGGCGCAGTCGCCGATTGTAAAACGAGGAGTCATCTTGCAAATTGTCTGTTGAAATGTTGGTTAGTATCAAATTTTATTATTTGGTCAACACGAAAAAATGTTCTTCGCGTCGACTATAAGTGAACATCACAATGTCCTCACAAATGCAAATTGATTGATTGTTAAAACACATTATTGCCAGATTAGATGGTTCATTAGGTACATGGAATAGAGTTGACTTTCCAATGAACTTAAAATTCTAATGGTGATAACTGAAAAATAAGATCACGAAGAAAATGATTAATCAGGGAAAATATTCTAGCATGTCTGAAAAATGATATTGCTTAAGAAAACTTTACTCATTAATAAATTCTAACAGAATTTGGTTAATACCTAACTAGCATTGAATGATGCTGTCTTTGAAAGTGTGATCAGAGCAATTAATTCAAGTCTATTCAACAAATTTGTTTTACAATATGACATATGATAGGGACGCAATAAATGAATTGAAATGTTGAACTTGACTCTACGCAGTATTGGTAAGGAGGTATGCAAAGACTTAAATTGTTGAGCACCTTCCCACAAGACCACGAACGCTGAATTTAATGTTATTTCGTTGAGTCAACGTTTATTAAACGTTGTTTCGACGTCATTTGCATGCTGACTATTAAATATGAGCTCCCACTGGCAACCCGTCTTTTTATTCCAGGTCTTCTTTTTTCGACGCCAAAGTGGCGTAAACCATAATACACATTTTGATTTTACTACCCGAGAAAATGTGGCTTCTTAAAAAATAATTCTCAAAAATTATTAAAGGAAAAATTAAGTTTTCTGTGTTTTCCCAAAAATGTAGAGGACTTTTTCATAAATTAGCACTTCAATTTAGGAAGAATCTTTAATGAAAGGTAGGGAAAAATTTAACCAAATACCGACCATACATTTGAATTTGTTTTAAAGAATATTCAAATCTGAAGCAAAAGGTATTTGTATAAATAGAAGGTAAAGTTTACTTTACTTTAACCAGTCGTAATATCATTGACGGCTTCGTGGAATTCATCTCATGCGTTAAAAAATTGTTTAAAACATTTTCGTGAATAAAATTCCATTCCTAAATTAATATCTATGCAAGACACTAAATGCAACAATTGCCACAATAGACACTGCAGTTTCTGTGAATTAGACTTGGTAGGAAACACACAACAAAATACTAAGAATTTTATTATCAGAGTAACTCCAGCTACAATCGATGTGAAAGGATCAATGACAGATGATACACACTTTATTACAATATTATTGGGCTATGATTAATGAGCAAATCGGGAACGCCTCAACCATGCCTCCGATATCGACAAGACCCCAATTGCAATAATACAACTTGATTCGAAAATTGCAAACCTATATCATCAAAGGAACCATTATGACCAAACTGATGAGTCTCAGCTTAAGTTCTAATGTACGATTGCAAACAATTAAAGAAATTTAACTGGAATTGCAGGTTCAATTTTGTGGACAAATTATGTTATATGCTTCTTGATGGAGCCAAAAGTTTAAAGTAGTCGGTGTGAAATGATCGAAGAGGTCCACATAGCAGTGTCATATTCGTATGGAATTAGGATGAGTATATCAACGAATAAATTAGAATGACTCTGAGTATTAAGGGCTTCGAAAACATTCAAGTACGGTAATAAAAATTACATTTTTTCGCTGAATCCTAAATGATAATTTCATCTTTCATTAAAATTACTATCATGAAATTTAAGACACATAATACACGAATAAGATTTATATGATACGTAATCAACCTGCAAGCAAATCAAAAGTAGATTAGCACAACTCTCTACTTATTGAAACATCGCAAGGTCAGAATGGAAAACTGCAAATTGCAAATTTTTTTTGTAAAACTTGACCGCTGAATGACCATTACACTTCAAGTTTTTGTGAGAACGCACTGACTAATTTCCTATTTCTGCTCCATTGAAAACCACCACTATACACCAAAAGTATATGTTAATTTGAAATTAACGCTGGGGACCAGGATATATGAGAACATCTACCTTTCAAAAAGGATAACAACACTTGAAATATCCTACTTGAGCCAAGGAAATTAGTAGTATTTTTGCCAAACTGAATGAATATGGAGCACAGTTTTACATGCATAGTTAACTTTTTTAGATCATCGATATGACAATTCAGTAATCTATACTCGTACTCTTGTAGCCTAATAAAGTAGAAATAACTTTTCAATGCAGACCAATGAAATATTCGATCGCACACATTACAAGCAAAACAGAACTTGTTCACAAATTGAATTATCACCTAAAGATTGTCTTATTGAAGTTAATAATGCTGAAGCGGTGCACATCATGGTTTTGATTTTTCTCTTTATAGAGGAAACGTTCCAGAATGACATCAGTTGATGCAAAATTACAAATAATATACTTATCTAGCACACAAATATATGAAGGGGGAAATTAATTTGCTTAAAATTTCTGATCGTGGGAAGCTAGAAATGAAGCGGCTTAGGCTGGGACCGGCAAACTATGTACAATATTTACAAATAATTCAGATGTGAGTGGGCAGAGACAACCTACTGACATAAATGAAAATAAAAAAAAATCCAATCAAAATTTATTGGCACTATAAAAACATTATATAATGCTGATTAATCTAAGTGAACCATTAATTTAAATGAAAAAATTATGCCTAGTAACTTTCATCATATCTTTATAGAAAATGTTTCGAGGACCAGCTCCATCATCATTCAACAAAGTTTTTTAAACTGATGATAGAGATGGCCTCTGAAACGTCTCCAAAGAATACATGGTGAATTTATTTAGTAATTTCTTTGTATTTCAATGCCTGATTAACTTGCGATTAATGATATTTGTGTCCCAGTAAACTTATTTTGGATAATGGGAATTATAAAATAAAATTATGACAAACTTTATGCATTAGATTTACTGCCTATATTTTAGTTTTAAAAGAGAGATCTGCTAAAAAAATCGTTATAATTTTTTGAAAAAAATTATCATTTCAAAGCTCACAAGAAATGGAACCAGCGTGACCGATGCGGGTAACGACCGCGCTAATTGTTCAGTTTCAGGTCATAAACCAACTTGTTTTCTAAGCATTCTTACGGTAAAAGTAACTTTATATGTACTGAATAAAGGGTGCGAAGTGAATCGCCTAAGTGAACAGATTCTTAGTTATCACCACAGTGCATCGATGAGCGGACTAATAACGCTTCTAAATCATCTATCCGTTGCTATGCATGTAAGCATCACAGGCAACCGCGAAAAGCGGGGATATACGAGAAGATTTTAACCCTTTACAATCTAGTAACTCAAGATTTGAGAAGCATTGCAAGCGAAACGGGAAAAACTCAGTGTATTGAGAAGGATTAAAATAGAAATGGAAATGATAATCAACAGTATAAAGAGCTGACAATGCATTGGAGTAGCACCGAACCACTATGCTTTGAAATATATGGTCAGCAACTAATGAGTTTGATTAATAATTCATAAAATTAATTAAATATATTAGAATTTCGTGCAATTAGTTCATGCTTTTCCAAATGGAGAATCAGATTCATCAGACCATTCAACGAGTGTAAGTGAGAAAGCTGAAAAAACTCTGGCTTCTGGAATGAAAAATGGAAAAATAAAGTTTGTGGGAAGTCGTACATATTCCTTATATACACGCATAATATTCGTATAAATGCTAGATAGTATTAAAATACAGCCATAGGAGCTCAATACAAACATATGATAGTAAAATAGAAACAGCCACACCGCTTAATTATACAGTCGCGAGTCCCGTGCGTCACTCTACATTCCTCTGGCAATTGCTTCATCACCTTAGAAAATATTCATGGAAACTACGTGACTTCGACTTTATTTATAACAATGTTTTTTATTAGATTTAGTAGACATAACTGTTTTCTGATTTGCTTGATCTTATAATTTACAAAAAAATACACAAGTTGAATTTGTGTATTTGCTAATTTTCTTCGCCAATTTTATCTACGGTGAATGTCCTGACCAAATTTTCGATTTCTCTCCTCCAAGTAAATCACTTCACTATCTCAGTGCATACAAACTTAAATTAACGAGAGGTGACGAAACTGCTTTTCTTTATCACAAACTTCGACTCGAAGCCAATATCCTATCGCTCCACGAAATCTGCCTAACTTTCGTATAAGAAAAGTAGATCTTTCTTTATAGGTGCATACTAAAATAGAGATTAATTGTTATGTACAAGCTGTTGCATGAAATATATTGTTAACACAAGTAACCATTACCTTACTACGTTGAGGAAAGAATCCATGAAATTTCAGGCCTATTATGTCAATGGCATGCGTGAAATATGAGGCTGCCTTTCAAATATGATGATATAGCAAGTGTCGATCAACATGGAAAATAGAATAATACACGTTCATACACGGGCAAGATAAGAAGGAAAACCGTGGCAAGCCCTCATTAGAAAATTGTTAGCTGGATGAATTAGATTTTAATTTTATCATTTAAATGACTTTTAGTCGAGCTTTTAATCTTTTCATTTGAACTTTAGTTTACAAATTTTAGATGAACATTATTCCTTGCAAGTCCACAACGATGCTAACGATTTGCCCCCTACTGCCGTGAGAGCTGAGACTGATTGTATATTGTTTACAATCGAATCATTGAGTTAACAGGCGATACTTGAATAAAATTGAATTAGAAGGTGGCATATGTGGCCATGACAAAGCTAGTTGACTCATTCTATAACAATATGCTAAGTATTTCTTTCTACCAGGCACAGCCACTCTTGTTTTTAAACGACCAAAAAGTTGGAGACGAGTTAAGTGATCAAGGAACGAATCTGTTGACAACGTCATCGTCATTACTGAAATGAAAATCATCTTATGGAAATTAAAAGAGATTATTGAATAATTTCGCACGGCATCGGCTCTAAATATGTAGGTGTTTTAGTTTTGACATCTCTTTCATAACCGATTCACATATACAGAGTATATTCAAAAGTTGCAGCTCTGTTCATAGAGAAAAGATGCATCACGGCATTGTAAAAAATTTTAAATTTTGGATGGAACCGAATTGAAGTAGATAATAAGGACACGTGATAACTACTTGTTTTGAATCGGAAAAAATCATTCGACTTCCACATGACTGTTGAATCCCGAGTAGCAATTGAATATAAACTTAATGTTTATGTTCAACGACGAGCAAGTTTTCCATTGGTTCTAATGAATCGAGAACAAACTGTTTCATTGCTGGGTACATATGATCGCCATGAATATTACTTTGAGTTGTGTTTTGTGAAGATAAAAGACTCCGAGTTCCTATGCAGACGCTGCATGAAAAGAAGAACATTCTTATTTAGTAGCCTCTGCTGGAGGATATTAGAAATTTTTTAACCTAAATGGAAAATTCATTGATGTAGATAGAGAAAGAAAAGAACATGCAGGTTACATTCAGATTTGCCGAGTTTTATTACATTAATTTCGTTAAATACGGGGTTATTAATATAAATCTGAAACCTCAAAATTTTAAAATCCAATTGAGCTACATTTGCGCTTTGAGGAACCATAATGAAGAGTTAATTAATTACAGAATAGCTACGACGTTCACTACATTCGACATACAACCAGCCCATGAGTTGCACACATATTTCTAATGGGTACCTTACCGTAGTTTCCAATTAGAGTTCAATGACACTTTACGAACGTGATCAGCTTTACACTCACTCTAATTTTTGCAAAAATTCTAAAAGGGGCAGCAATCGATATTCCCAGTTCTCATATAACATTATTAGGTTCTAAATCATGTAACAAATGATTAGATGGAACTCGAAAATCTTCTCGATCCTGACAGAAAAAGCTTAATTAAGAAATATTAATCTTATTTTCAGAATTTCTTACCTCGAACTCCATTTGATATTCACTCTTGCCATTAGGTCCCTTGGTGGACTTATGCTTGAGGCGCTGCGATAGCTCGCTCACGGGAAAGTAGCTTTGCGCGCACGTAAGATATTCTTCCAACGCTTCGTAAACAAACTTGTATCCTTCCTGAAAAAAATGTTAGTCTTTCTTATAGATCGTTTTTTATGTGTATAAAAAAATTCCCTAAAATTTAGCTGAGTATAAAAATTCCTCCTTAATATCCTTCCTGAAAAAATTTGGGTTTTTCTAATAGATTATTTTAGCTGTGTATAAAAAAAAATCATTAAAATTTAGCTGTGTATAAAAAAGTCCTCCCTGAAATGCTTACGAATTTCACCTGTATTTAGAGGCTGAAGTCCAGGGTCTGACACAAAAGTGGTGGCACAAAAAATATATGCCTATCGACCCACTGAATAACTTGGTATTTATGAAAACCTTGCATTAAGGGGACCGATTGATAATTTTGATAACTTCTATAGTTATTATCCGATTGACATGAAACTTCACATACATACGTAAAATGTAAAAAGAAAAACATTTTGCTCCTGTGAATTTTTCGAAAAAATTGATAGAAAACGTGATATTCATAGAAAACGGACAAATAACGGGTACTTCAGAAAATCTTACTGCCCTTCTTTGGGAAGCTGTCACGAAATCATTTTTTGACGCACAGGGATGATTCTGGTACCGTTGAATGCGTTGAAAAGTGAGCTTTAAGATGAGCCCAAAAAGTGGAAAACGCCAAAATTGAAAATTTTAGGTTAGACGGTCCCCTTAACCTCACTTTGTAATTTAATGATAGAATAATAAAATCAGTTACTATGAATTCTGTAAGTACGCGAGGAGTTCTTGTAACCCGAAGCCACGAAAAGTATCAGTTATTTTCTTGATGCAACCTCACGATAAACCCCCTTGAAAAACTACGATACGACTTAGACGAACAAGCTACGATAAACTTGAACCCCCGCGAAGTTGCCTCGTAGCTTTTCTCGAGTTCTTGAAATGTCTCCTGATTTCTCTTATACCAAATGTTGCGACCCATGTCTATTTTACGAAGCAAATCTGACAATCCCTGTCAGCCGAACATGAACAGAAATATATCGATACGACCAGGAACAAAACAAGAGTCGCTGCTCATGAAGACAATGGAGGAAATTTTTGAACACACTTGTAATTGTTTGAATGTTTTGAAGAATTCGTCGTGAAACACTGCTATTGGTGTACGAATTAAAGATATCGCTAAAGAAGAAGCCAAAATAAAATTTAGGAAAAAGTTAAGTAAAAGTAAAAGAATTAAAAAAAGTAAGTGCAGGGGCAGTGTCATACAATTAATGTGAACCTAGATTTCCTTTGACCTGTAACGAGGTTAATAATTGGCTAATACATTTCAATTATATAGTTCTGTTCATATATAGGAATCACAAGATTTGCTGACTTCAGAAAGGATTTCAATGTTCATTTATTGCACTCGTTCATGGAAATAATTATTTGAATTTCTATTCCAATATTATAATTCGGCTGTAGATATTTTCGTCTTGACTTCTAATATTTGATTTGTTCTTGTACGTAAATTTTAAGTTCTTTGGTAAGGAGGGGGCTAAGAACCAAGAATTAATTGGCACTCGGAGCAGCTGCCTCATGTAAACTTTAAGCTTGTTCAGTGATGACTCAAATATAATTTTGAAAGGCGCTTGAACTTATTAGATTAGATAGCATTTTTTAAGTCTGGTCGTCAACTTGAATAAATTCAGTTGTGTTAAGTCATAAAAGTGAGCCATGATCGAGTGCGGACGCGCGCAAGTCTGAATAAGCGCAAACTTATGAAAGTAAAACCCGCTCGATTCCAAAAGGCACTATGAAGTCATCGGTAACAACTAAGCAAAAAATGCAAAATAAAAAATAATACATATATTTTCGATAAATTGATATAAAAAAAAAATAATTTTTCGTGATTGGGTAAAAGTAATTAGATAGTGATGCTAAGGATATATGTAACTATTTGGCAGAAAATTTAATTAATTTCTAAAAGGTATTATGAATAATGAGGAAATTAAGGAATTGATTCCATTACAGAAATCATTGCATAGAACTAAAACAACTATCAGATCTTGTACGCGTATTTATAGTTGGGGAATACTTTTTTTCACACTAAAATGATTTCACAAAACGATTTATTGCAAAGTTCTATGTTATTTAATGGAATTAATGTTGCCTATTTCGCCTCTATACCTATTTAGTCTACCCATGCCACCAATTTTTTGGAAACTGGTTTCATATTGAATCAGATAAACGCATGACGATGATAATAACGTTGAGTTGTGCCTATTTCAAGGAAGTAATCAAGATTGATCTTACGACGCTCTCGATGAGTCCCCTCCTGGCCTGACGCAGCTTCTTCAGGTAACCGTAGATATCGAAGAGACCGTCCTCCTCGTACTGCTGCAGGTTGGCGTCAATGGCCATAAACACTCCAGACCGTCCACCGCCGTCGCTGTTACAGAATGAATTTCAATAGTCTAATCAGGGATCCAACGGTAAAATTACATTGATAAAACGTTGTTTTAACAATATCATCTCGTAGGAAAAACAAACCCTTGATTTAACTAGCGTTTTTCTGAAGCACTTCGTCTCCGAACGGCACTCTTCGTGTCGAACACAGAGCAGCCACCAATCAGGGATCCAACGGTAAAATTATTAGATTAGATAGTATTTTTCAAGTCTGATCGTCAACTTGGATAAATTGAGTTGTGGTGAGTCATAAAAGAGAGCCATGATCGAGCAAGGACGCGCGCAAGTCTGAAGTATTTGGTATTAACATGGCCATAAAACCTGAGTTATTATTAATAAAACGTTGTTTCAACGAAATCAACTCGTAATCCACGTCTGTTCTACGTCATTCGCTTAAGTTTTATCGGAGTCAAAGTACTGGGCACAATCATCACCTGCAATGCACGAGTTCTGGACCATCTCGAGGCGTGGATTTTTCCATCCGCCACAACATAATGCGGCGCCGGAACTCGAGCAGCGCGTTGATGAACGGCATCGCGTGCGACGGCCACCCTGTGTAGTGGAACTGCACCACCTCCCGCACCTGAATATTTTGTATACATTTCAAGGATTAATTCTCTTCAGACAAATGATGTTGGGAAAACGTTGATTAAAAGTTGATTTGTTGGAACAAAGTTGATTGTCAGTTAATTCCGCTGATACCACGTTAAATCAACGTTAATTCAACGTGAGATGTCTGGTGGGTTACATCACTGTGATCAGAGCAGCAGAAATAAAGTATGATGAACTTGTGTAAAGATTTGAACTTTTCTAATGATAAATTCTTTCACATTGATTCTGACACTTCAAGTGCAGGAAGTCTCATATTATGAATGTATCAGCGCTGGAGTTCAGTTCAGTTATACAGGTGCAACATAGAATAATTATTAATGATTGCGTCTCGAATTCAGTGCATTTCTATCGTTTAAAAAGAGCTAGAGAGATCATCTTAAAAGTAGAAGAAATGCATAATTATGGCTCCCGTTTATTGGATAGAAGTAAATTTACGCGCAAGAAAATGCGTAATGCTGATTAATTAATATTCACATTTATCATTAACGAAGCATTCATAGTAAGAATGGGACTTGGACGTCCGCCTTGTTCAGACTCATTAATAAAATCTTTACTTCAAATACTCTGAACAAAATATGAGTATTATTTAGGAAATGGTTCACCTTTGAAGCGCATGTTTTACCATATAATAATTGATACTATAATTTTTCATTCGTCTGTAGAACTTTTCCATGGTGGTCTTCATAAAAACTTTGTTAAATTTAATACGAAAAAGGCAACTGAAGGGTGTGACAAAATGTTGCTTCAACCAAGTGACAAAGTGTTGTTGCAACCAAGTGACAACATGTTGTTGCAACCAAGTGATAAAATGTTGCTTCAACCACAAGTGACAAAATGTTGTTGCAACCAAGTGACAAAATGTTGCTTCAACCAAGTAACATAATGTTGTTGCAACCAAGTGACATAATGTTGTTGCAACCAACTGACAAAATGTTGTAGCAAGCAAGTGACAAAATGTTGTTGCAACCAAGTGACAAAATGTTGTTGCAAGCAAGTGATAAAATGTTGTTGCAACCAAGTGACAAAATGTTGTTGCAATCAAGTGACAAAATGTTGTAGCAACCAAGTGACAAAATCTTATAGGAAGCAAGTGATAAAATGTAGTTGCAACCAAGTGACAAAATGTTGTTGCAATCAAACGACAAAATGTTGTTGCAACTAAGTGACAAAATGTTGATGTAACCAACTGACATAATGTAGTTGCAAGCTCACCTCGTTGCCTTTGGACACGCGCAGTGTTCGCATCTGGAAGTTTGCGAGTTCTTCTTCTTTGAGAAGCTCGACTTTAATGCCGTCGTAGTCGTCTTTGGTGCCGACATTGGCAGGCCAGTACTGAATGCACATCACCTGAGACAAAAAAGCTGTTGTTCGTACTTACAATATTAATTAGCCGTAGTTAATTAATTAGGCGACTAAACAGCCGTAGTTAATTTATTAAGCGACAAGAAAAGCCATGGTTAATTAATTAACAGATAAACAAACCGTGCTTAATTAATTAACATACGAAAAACCCGTGGGTAATTAATTAACAGACAAAAAAAATCGTGGTTAATTAATTAAGCGACGAAAAAAGGAGATAGAATAAATAAAGAGTTCTGCTGTCGTCGTTAGATTAAAATGCGAGTTATGATCGCCTAAAGTAGAAAAATTTAGCTAATCTAGTGTTGGGAAGAATTATTTTAGCCTCCAAAAGTGAATGATGTATCCTCATCCGGCAAAATCATACTATAACGTAGGTAGCGAATGCAAATGAGTCAATTATTATAATTATTATATCAATATAAACTAACACGGAATGTAGGAAACGTTTTCATTTTTGCATCAAAATTAAAACTTTTCTCATTAAAGAAAGATCCCAGCCCTAATGGGATCCAATAAATTAATTACGCGCACAAATTAAAACCAGTTTCAATTTTTTATCTAAAAAATGATTGAAGAAATGGAAAGACTTGTTCGTAATCTTGAGGCTGCCGGATTTATTTTCTGAAATTTGAACTAAACGAAGATAACGAGGCAGGCCATTACTCAAATAACGCAAAATAGCTGCAGACTATAGACAGAAAAAAAGAATGATCATGTATTATATTCAACAAGGTTTATATAATATCGTATATAAGAAGACGAATTCTGTCTTGTGAACCGATCGCTGATGAAATAAAGCAATAGTTATAGCGGGTTCAGCGTTTATTAGGCCTTAGGCTTGTCGCCGGTTCTTAACATCGCAGAATATTCACAGCTTGCTGCGGTCTTGAACTCGCAACTCACTGCTACAATTTTGCTTTGCTCAACCGCCCGGCCTCCTTGCCGATTCTGACCAGAAACTGGCGCACAGAGCTGGGATCAAACCCGCGCCTCTCTGCGCCAATCCTGCATTATGTTGCTCTGAAATTAACTGAACTGAACTCTGAAATACTGGGCCAGAAGAGATGAATAAGATGCATTCTGAACCCAAAATGCAAGGCAGAAGTCATTTATTATCTATTGCAAAGAAGAAGTCGTTTGGTCTGTTTTACGACGCTAAAAAATGTACTCTGTCGATCTTCCACAAAAGAGGTAGCGTAAAGTAAAAATGTTATGCAATATTTTAGTAGAAGCAATAATAGTTTAATTTAAACCAACATTTCTTAGTAGAACTGGCACGCCGCTACCAAGAACTGGCTGTTGGTTCAGTGTGAAGCTTGAATATATGACTGCAGTTCTTCAGTACTTGGAGCGAAGAGTAGTTCAATTTAAAATAGTGTAGCAAATATATACGTTTTAACACTGGTCCTCAGACAACTTGCTTGGTTTCGGGGCCGATAAAATTTGACCAATGACTAGGGGAGTCATTTCCAAGTTTGAATGTTCGATCAAGAAAGGCTAACAAAAATTTTCGAAGTCTCCACAGTGAATTATTTCCTGCATCGTTTGGTGAATTGCAGACGGCCGCCGCAGCTGCGCAACACGATGCAAATGTGGCTGCTGGGGCTGCGCTGCGTCGCGTATCGCTGAAGCTGAGTCGTGTATTGCATATACTGAACCGTGTATCGCAGGAACAGAAGCGCGTATCGCAGCACTTGAACCGTGTATCGCAGCACCTGAACCGTGTATCGCAGCACCTGAACCGTGTATCGCAGCACCTAAACCGTGTATCGCAGCACCTGAACCGTGTATCGCAGGAACAGCAGCGTGTATCGCACGAGCTGCGGATGGACAGGCCGCGTGTGCCGCTTTAACGTGCAGCTCTGCCGCCCACCAACCCTCCTTCTCCTCCCCACATTCTCATCCCCTTCTCCCCATGCATGTCCTCTCCCCATGCATATCCTAACTCCACGTGCATTTCATCTCCCAATTAATTTTCTTCCAACTACGCCCATTCCCCTTACCCTCACGCAGTATCCCTCGCTCATGCATTTAAGTATTTCCTACAGGTATCCCACTCTCCCCATGGCTGCCTTGCTCCCCCGTACATTCCTCACTCCTAATTGCATGCTCTTCGCTCCCCAAGTATGTCCGCTTCAAGTTATGTATGGGTCCCTCCTGAATAGGAATTTTTTAGATTAGGACGGAAAACTTTTCACAATAATTTTTAACTTAGAATGGCAAAACAAATATTTCTTAGATCTCTTTTTCTTATAATTGTAACTCCTGCGGAGCTCCATCTTGTCAGTTAAGACTTTCGTTTTGATGCAAACTTCGATTTCATGTCTCATCATTTGCATTGAAGCATTAGTCCGCACCAGTTCAGATAAAGAGTTCACGGAATTTATGTTGACTTTTTCAAAAGAGGCTCATCAGAGAGGCGATGATTGGGTGCCCTTCTAATCATTGAAGAATAAGCGTGAATTGAACATTGGTGTATGTTTATTTGAATCTCCGAAGCCCACAATCCGAAATTTCGCTCAATAAACAGACCATTGAAGAGCGCATGGTTCATTCCTGCTTAAGGAATTTTCTTGAGGATTTTTTCTAGAACTCGTGTTAGGTTCAATAATCATCCAGGTCATCCAAAATAAAATGCGATCTAATATATTTTTTTATATTTTGGCATTCAACGCCTCAAAATCAGAAACGAATTAGAATTTGATTTCATTCTAAATAAAGCACAGAAACTTATTATTATTTACATATTTTTGGTAATGCTTACTTCATCAGGCGATCTTGCTTAAGCCTTCGTCCGTAACTATACCCTCTCCTCAATCCTAGTAACCCTCGATCATTCTCCCTTGCCTTCAATATTCCAACACACACAATACAGTTTTTAAATCTATTTCGCTCGGCCTCGACCTCGATTTTATCTCTTTATTATGTTCCTTCTTCTCTCCCTCGTTTTCCCCTCTTCTTCCCTCCACACACTCCCCTGATGCTGCTGCTCGCGGCTACATCCATTTTTGATGGTTCAATTTCGGGATGCCTCTCTTTTAGAGCCTTTATCTGTTCAGATGGCAGCGCGTTTGTGGCTTCATTTGGAAAATAGTCACGAAAATTAATTTCGTGTTCGTCAAACTTTGAGATCGTTTGAATTTTGCTAGCGAAGCTCACAGAACCTCGCATGTTTTCTTAATAAGTTTTTTTTCGTCGCATTTTTTAGCCGGTGGGCAGTACTCGATATTGAAGCACTTCACGTCTTACTTGCAATGTTTATTAGTCTATGTCAAGAGACTAAAATATTTAGGTAATTTTGAGACGAACCGTTAATTGATCAAGTGAACGAGCTGTTTTTCTTACTGCTGATACATTTCATTCCATCAGCCACCTTTCCTGACAGCTTCCTACATATTTTTATATCACTAATTACATTCGAAATGATAGTGGAGAAGCAGAATCGAGACTAGAAGCTTCATAATTCAAAGTAAAGATAAAACATGAAGGCTTCAGATTTGATTTATGTATTAATATCAGACCAGGTTAATGGTTTTGGATCGAACAGCGAATTAACGACATAAAGCAAACGCCCGCACCCTCGCGCCACGACGTCATCGCACCCCATAATGAGTTATTAGTTATTACGAGTCACTATATCATTTGAAAAGAAAAATAACGAAATGATGTTGCAAGCAAAGCGACAAAAGAAGGAAAAAAGTAATTAAAGAAGGTCATTGGTAGTGAACCGGGGAAATTATAAATTCCTATAGAAGAAACCAGTGGTACCCTGCTAAAAGATGGACAAGCTGCTCTGCTACAGCATGCGTTATACAATGAAGACAAATTTCTTTTTCAGCTCATGTTGATGATTCCGTCAGGATTACAACTTAGCCTGAGGCTAAAAGGCTGCGTATTTTCCTCGTCTTTATCAAGGAAAAATTCGTCGTTTTAATGAGTGAGAACCTGAAAAATTGTATTCATCCAGAAATATATTCCGATCCGGATTCTCGTGAATGTAAACATGATAAATCCAACTTTACACATGTTGCTGGCGATTCAATCAATATTCATTAAATGTTGCTGGCGGTTCAATGGTCATTTCTTGGCTGTCATTTGATGTCAAACTATAATGAATTGCATGTACATGCAATAGATTAGTTATTGATTTAAATATTCTAGTTATTGATTCAAATATTCTAGTTATTGATTCAAATATTCTAGTTATTGATTCAAATATTCTAGTTATTGATTCAAATATTCTAGTTATTGATTCAAATGTTCTAGTCTCGGATGCACACGTGATACGAGGAGCGCGCTTCAGCAGACTTTCTGCATATCTTCTTGGTTGAATGAATTATGTTATTTGATACCACTACACCTTCGATGGCGTGCCTGAATTTTTTCATGCTATGATGAACTAATCACACATGTTTGCACCAATGATCAAGGTTTCTCCATTCTTTGAGAAACATGAAATAGTGTTCGTTTGCTGCTAACCTTCAGTATTGAAACCTCTGACTTACTTGATATTTCTTATAGTCTTTTGAGCATCTACTGTTTCATTGAAGAGCGCTGACTAATTGTCAGCGAGTACTCTCAATCGTAAATTATTTTACAATATGTCTCCAAGTTCATCCACCTATTGTCTTTAATTTTTAAATTAGTTCTTCACCTTGATGAAGTCGAATGTCTTGGTGAGCATGATGATAATCCTGCAGTTCTTCTGCCAGACGAGGCGCCAGAAGTCCGGCACGGTTCCTTCCTTGGGTCCTTGCGAGCAGATGTAGTACTTGGGTGTAAGCAAGCTCTGCGGCAGACACAAATCCCAAATTGATCAGAGTGCCACGAGGCACTTAATATAGTGATTTATGCAACAGAATATTTTCTCTTGCCCTACATGAAGAAACATCACTGCGACGTCGGTAGATTAATTTTGTAAATTGCTCAGTAAGTGATCGAATGTTACGGATTTTCTCATACTTCAAATTAGTTCTGTCTAATTTAATTCTGTCACTTAGATAACTTGAAGATGTGTAAAAAACTAAAACTTTCAACGATTTTGCACGTTTTTGTCAGAGCGACATGAACGAGTTTTCAACAATGGCTTAAGCTGGCTAGAAGTAATGCAATATATGCTAGGCTATGAAGTGACCTCGTAGCCGCGGCCAACGTTCCAGCTAGAGAGCCTCCAGAAATGTTCCATCTCAAACAGAAATTTAGGTTCATCCAAATTGATCTAGGTTCAGGAAATAAAAAAGATTTATACTGGAAATCTGCAGGAAGCAATCTCGATGCTAATTCTTACTGTACTGAAGGGTACTTAATACATAGTATTTCAGCGCTCGACGAAAATTATTGCGGCAAGTCTTCGATATCAATATAAATTTCTTAGCATTTAAATCGACTTATGGCATACTGTTTAAAATCATCTTAATTGCTCACGTCGACGTAGGACGCGTTGATGTAGTCGGAGTCTGGTACGTCTGGTATTGGATCAAGTACCACTCTGTTGTAGTCATCTGGAACGATAGCAAAATGATGAAAAGCTAGCATAGCATTTACAACCCAAGTGCACGTATAGATTTAAATTTTCATAAAACAAAGCTCATTAATGTCAGATTTTTGACTACTGTGCCAGAGCGTCCAGTTCTGCTTTGATTTGCAGATTCCTAATCAAAAGGTTTTTAATTAATTGCAGGTTTCGAATTAAAATATTTGTACGCATCATCAATTGACACGCCGTGCACCTGATATTTCTCTAAAGTAACGAATATTCAGCAAATAATCTCCTTCGGACAATCAGGTTGTGAATTGGTTCAAGAAGGTTAGTACGTATTCAAGACAAACCAACTGATTGAATTCAATAAATGTAAAATGCATACATGAATAAACATAGAAGGGTCAAAAGCTGGTGTGTCCACTTTTTAGGTTCAACGAAAATTTTGTATGTCTGAAATAAATCATTGAAACCTTGCCTAAGTTATGAACCATCAAATAAACCAATCCTCTCGGATTTTAGTCTGGACCTAATGACGCTTGCAAATGAGAATAATCGGATTAATTATCGCTGGACTGACACTTGATTAAAGTTCGCGGGATATGTGGTCGACTGGGACTACAAAAACCTAAATAGCACGAGCGGTAATTTTTTCCTGCTTCTCTTTTAAAGTGTATTGAAAATTACAGGTTGATGCGAGCACGGCTATCAATTTGAATCGTAATTAAATAAGGTTCATGCATTATAAGTTAGTTCACGAATAACAACTCTTCCTCTAATAGTTGGAAGAGCTGGAAAGAAGCTGGAAAACAAATCTTTAGTGAAATTGGATCGACATACGCAAATGATTGCAAAATTTTACGTGAACAACAAACCGAGATGGAATCAAATATTGGGTTAGTGATGAGTATTGGGTTTTGGTTCACAAATGTCTTCCGAAATCGGTACGAAGAACGAAGATTTTCGAACGCATTTCTTCAAAAGAAAGTATTTAAAATAATTTGTGATAGATTCTATCCCCATTACAGAAAGAAGGCAATAGGTAAGAGGAAAATATTGTACCTGCCTAGAAAATACTCGAATACGAATGAGTCACCAAAAACAGAGTCAAAATAAGATACTTTCCGCTTAGTTACGGGCGAAACAATAAATAACTTGTCAACGAGATGGAAAAACTTGAAGAAAATCAGAGTTTACTCACATGGGACGATGCGCTTGTTTTGGTTTTTGGGCTCGTTGGCTTCTTTGAGCGCGTGTCTGATTGTGTGCGGTTCGACTTTCGTAGCCATCTGAGGAAAGAGAAAACTTGTATTACTATTGAGAAATTTCAATTTCTGAGATATATTACAGTCATTATAGATTGCCTGGAAGGTAATACATACAACTGGGTTATCAAGTTGAAGGCTAAAAAAGGCAAATAAGCATACTCGGATAGCAGTAGCAATATCATACCGGTATGAAACGGGCCTTGATGTTGGGAAAACATTTAAGAATCAGCTAGAAGTTTAGATCGTGAGTGGCTCCTGCACATTGAGCGGAAAACTAAAGGTGCGGGGGAATGGGAATACAAAATTATTTATTGCCTTATTCATGAGTACGGGAGAAAGAGCGGGGCACATAATGGACAGAGCTACATGAGAGCAAGATGGAATAGGTATGTGTAAAAGAAACGTAATGGTAGCAAAAAAAGAGGAGAGCAAAAATTATCAACTTGAGACTCGTTTGTGATGTTCAGAAGAAATATAGGAATGACCAAAAACTCCACATTTATCCAAACGCCAGATTTTCAAAGTGTCTATCTGGCAGGCAGGAAGACCAGGGACTGATTAAAGCTCATCAAATGAACGGTCGATTTGGCCGGCCTCGCTAAAGACCTCAGGCAGAGAGTTCTTCTGACATGAAGTTCATTAGAGAAAATAATCCTCAGACAGAAAGTTTATTAGACAGAAAGTTCATCAGGCAGAAAGTTCATCTGACAGAAAGTTCATCTGACAGAAAGTGTCCTCATATATGTAGGAAGTATTTCAGGCGTGTTTCTCAAACAGAAAATTTATTAGAAATTTTATCATACATAATTTATTTCAGATATAAAAATCCTAATTTAGAAAAGATCTCGGACGAAGTTTGTCATACAGAGAATTCGTCAGGAAAAAAGTTCCAGAGACAAAGTTCTTCAGACAGCGATCCTCTCACACAGAAAGTTCTTCCGACAGTGATCATCTCACACAGAAAGTTCTTCCGACAGTGATCATCTCACACAGAAAGTTCGTCAGACAGAAAGTTACACAGGGAGACGGAGTCAATCAGAAAGCTAGAAAATGGTCAGTGAGAAGATATCGGTGGAATTTCAGTCGTTAAGAGAGCTACTCCAGACAAATAAATGCAATAAAAGGAGTTTTTCATACGCTATATGTAATGGGCCCCAGTAAATGATCATTCTTTATCAGCTTATTGCCGCAAAGGATTGAAGCTTCACTGAAAAACTTTTTAACTAAAACTGACGAAAAAGCGACTTCTCCGGAGAACGGGAGGATTGTATTTATCATTACAAATAAATACAGATGAAAGGGCATTCGTACGTCCGCCTTATTTCAGCAGTCATAATACACCCATACCATTGTTTATTTGGGGTAGAATTTCATTAAAAGATTTAGTTCACGTCCTCCCACTGTTTTCAGGTGAGTCAGCGGGGTAACCGAGTTTATAAAGATTATCTTTGGTTTGTTATACCTAATACCTGGGCAGGGTGGCCCAGTGGTTAAGGGCAGGGTGGCCCAGTGGTTAAAGTTCAGATCGAGTACCAGGATTGGCGCAGAGAGGCGCGGGTTCGATCCCAGCTCTGTGCGCTAGTTTCTGGTCAGAATCGGCAAGGAGGCCGGGCGGTTAAGCATAGCAGAATTGTAACAGTGAGTTGCGAGTTCGAGACCGCAAAATGCTGTGAATGTTCTGCGATGATAAGAATCGGCGACAGGCCTACGGCCTAATAACGCTGAAACCGCTATTATTATTATAATACATTGCTTCATCTTGATAGGTAAATCTGGTTCATTATTTGAAATGGTTTTCACTTTATTTATGCTAATGAAGCGACTCGTGTGAAGGCTTACACCATCAGTGATCATCGAGCTTCAATTTGAGGCATTCCGAGTAATTTTTCATTATAAAATAGAATTAAAGACTGAGAAAATATTCATGCTTTGATGCAGCTGAGCAAGAAAATAGATCTATTTTTGTCAGTTATTATAATATATTACTTTTTTAGTTCACTTATTCTACCTAACGGACACGATGCTAAAATATACTGATCACTGTAAAGGTATAGCATCAATAAACATTTTTATTATAATTTTTCAATCATTTTTCTTCAACTTTGGAAGGTTGTTTTGACCGAAAAGTAAATCAGTAATATAGCCGCAGCTCATTACCTTTAGAAATTGTTCATTTTTGAGATTCCCGTACTGCAACATCTGCTAGAATAAGCATGTAGCGGACAAGTACATATATATCTCCGCCGTCAACTGTTCCTACGTCTGTGACCAATGTCGCTTTACCTGATCAGTGTTCCTTACTCATATTTTTTCTTGTGCATTTCATTAATTATCTGATATTTATTTATCACAGCCTTGCCAGCATTTCTATTGTGTATCAATTTTTTATGTTATGTACAGATTTGTTCAATAATTGCAACTGGTTCGTTAATTACTTCATTTCGCACACCGACGAAGCGAACTTATAGTATACAATTATTGAACCTCCTCTTTAGCTTAGAGCTCAGCGCGTCAGGAAGTAGAAATAGTGCAGTGAAATGAACCGTTCTAGATGTAGCGTCCTATGAGGAAGGAGTTACAAGTAAGTCGAAATAATATTTCAAGAGATACTGTGAATTTCAACGGGTGTACCACATGTGGAGCAGGATGCAGGTTGAGACAGGTGATGCGCTCAAAGTGTTAATCTAATAGAACCTGCTTTTAAAACAGCTCATTCCACAGGTTACTAGAACTCCTAAGGAAGACACTTGATTGGAATGAATATCCTGTTGAACAGAGCTATCCATCAAGTTTTTATTCAAATCTCCCATGGAACGTAACTCGACTGCAGTTGTAGTTTAAGCTGTGAAGCTGAGCTCTTTTTAATTGGTCACAAAGTAGCAAGATGCTCAAATTTAAGAGCCAACTTTTGCAGGTGTATAAGCGCACTGCAGGCACGCAACTCCATTAATGCTTCGTCCATTAACCCAACCCCATTGAAAATATGACGTTCGTTAAAGTTCAAAGCTGCGTTTTATCCGCGCATGCAAATCGTGTATATCAGTCAAATATTATGGAAAGATTAGCACTGAAACTAGGAAAAACATTCATTCGAATTTCACAAACGAAAACATCCGAACTCGTATTCATAATGAACGGGATAATGTTTTCATCGATGTTACTGAAAATTAAAGTGACGGGATTGCACACAGCCAACCTATTTATGTCGTCGATAGAATTGATTTGCATCTTAAATCATTTCCCATTCACAGAAATTGGCGATGACTCAAAAGGCCAAGGAGGCTACGCCCCGGATTTCCAATTTCAAAATACAAGACCCTCATGGATATACGAAGTGGCGCTACATCCATATTGCAATCTGAAACTTGATTTAAACTTACTTTGGCAGCCTAGGATTAGAACCACTGAATTAGGTGGCCTGGAAATTGAACGTTGTTGAGAACAGGAAGGCAACACCGTCAGAAATGCGAACGAATGAACAGTTTATGCTATAATTGCCTTCACTAGAACCCAGTGTCAAGGCCCGGGATGCAAATGCTCTATTGGGTTAATTAGAGTTCACCTTTGGTTACCAGAGAATGGAGTTTCGGCGACAACGTTGCTCTGCTACGGACTAGATTGTGAATATAGATTGCGCTCAAGGTTGAGGTGAAGAAGAACGCTGATGAAATTTCTATGCTTGCTGAACGGTAAATTGTCGACTCTGGGGAGCTTTTTCCTACGAAAGTTCAATATGCGCTGATGCTGAAATGCCAAAAACTAGCAAATCAACAATATGGATTGGTTGTAGCTGATACGCATGTACGTTGGCACGTAATTTTTGTCGCACGGTTGACAATTTATTGTTATTCATAGATATGCAATAATACACATTATGAGGTAGAGAACTGGTAGTTTCCCAAATTATTTGCCACAAACCATCCACCCACCTATGCACTTAACTATGCAAAATGTGATTGATCGATTTAATTAATTTCCTAGATCTCCGCCGCCAACCCTGTAGACTTGTGTTTCTTGCAATCTACTTGGGCACAGATCATGATGATTAATACATAATAATTGAAATTAAAATTAATTATTTAGCTCTTCCTACCCGCAAAAGCATTTCATTCTTTTTATTTATGGCCTAAATTGCAAAACGCACAGCAGTTAATGTACGAGTATAAAAAGCATCCAAACCCAACATTCCGGCCTGATTCTACCTCTCTTGCTGCGTCTTGCTTGCCTTGGTCACTGCCGGCACAGCTAAACTCTGCTTAGAATTTTAACGAGGTAAAGTTACCTGGAATTCGACTTTATAGAGGATGGGAAAGCGCCGGTGCAGAGCGCACACTCGGATGTGATCGCTGGCGGGGTAGGGGCGCGTGCTCATAGAGTTGATGGCTTTCGCTTCCTCGGCTGCAAGAACAAAAGGACAAATTAAAATTATAATAGGCAGCACAGACAAATATCTCACAACTCTGAAAAAATTACCTATTGTCAAACTTTGCAATTATAAGATATTAGGACAGATTACCAAACGACTTGACACTCTAGGGACTATTAAGAAAGTCTAAACAGTCCTTGTCTCATCCAATAGCATAAAAATACTGGAAAGAAATCATCGACATTCATCCAGACGCGTCACAGGGTAGTTGGCCAATGGCCATGTATCAAATGCTGCAGTGGAGTAGTGGGGAGTTAGGTTGGCTTGGTTGTACCTATGATGGATTACCTGTTTCTCTTCCCATGATTAAGAGTATTTAAAATTCTGAATCTTTACTCCATTAATGCAAACGCACACTCGCTTCTACATTTTTACAGTAAAAAGCCCGGTGCCGATGTTTAAGCAGCAAATGGATTTGAAACACAATGAGGAAGTTACGTGAAAGAAAAATGTTAAGTTTGTAGAATTGTCTAACATGAGGCGACTTGATGCTGTAGCATGAAGTTTTCTACATAATGTAGAAAATTTCGAAAATGTCGCAATGACTTTATATGCAGTTTAATCAAATGAGGTTTTATATTCTTATTTATGACTGCATGTGCCTTAATTTGATTTTATTTATGACTGCAGCGATATGGAAGAAGGCCTTCAAACGCCCTAATTTATAGCGCTCTCAAACGGCCACTCCGCCCTCGATATATTCACTTTAATTCTTGTCTTACCATTGTGACGGATATCATTATTCATTAACCGTTGTAACATATAACGTTTGAGACAGTGCCACTGGTTGGTGAAGTAACGTCAATTGTCGGCGGTGCGTTTTCTTTTCACTTTCACAAATAATGGTTTCAGATTTCTGAAATAATGCATTCTCGAAATACGAATGATAGTCCATGAAGATTACTTGTTTGTCATCTGCATGCCTGCAGCGTACGCCATGTAAACTGAAAGAAAGTGATTGTCTTGCACAGCATCTTATGCATCTTTTGAGAAGGATGTTTCCCCTGTTACTAGATTCCTATTAGTTTTATTGCCTTGGTTATTTGATGTTGCTGAACCTAATGGATCAAAATGATGATGGATCCATGGATACATAATCATTTTGATGATGATCATTTTAATGGATCTTTTATGTTTTCATAGATATTAATGCCCAAAAGTGTATGAAAGTGTAAAATGTTTTTCATAACATATAGGAAAGTAACTCTTTAACCCGGGTACGTTGAGCTTACCATTCTGGCAGCTCAATGATAATGATAGTTGCACGCTCTCTACACACTAGTACACAATGTACACATTACTACACTAGTACACATTACTACACAATGTACACATTACTACACACTAGTACACAATGTACACATTACTACACACTAGTACACAATGTTGGCTGGGCTGGCTGTTCGTTATCGTGCATCAGTCAAGCACACGTAGCATGCAGAGTGTTAGTGCTAGCTGGCGACTCTTCTTCTTCTTCTTATTTATTCTTATAGGAGCACTGGAAACTAGTCCATAAAGCCCCTTGCCTGAACTGGGTTTATTTGGTACCTAACAATTTAATAGCTTTGAAAGTGTAAATCTGAAACAAAAAGAGAAGCTGGCGACTCAATGAGCAGAGACTAATAGAAGATTGTTACACGTGAACGCAACTCGTCTACGCCTTCATCTAACTTATAAATCTTGCCTTATTTATCCATGAGGCGCATGAGTTCATGAGGCTAGGTACTGACTGATGAAAGTGAGCTCAATATTATTAGTCATGATACCAGTTTGAATATTACTAATCTTACTGTTTGAAATTAATCTTTAAAAGTAATGATTCTATCTTCAGTTTATATTTCAACGCATGATGAAATTCCTTCCGCAATTCAACTTACATTATTAAAAAATTTTGATTATGCACGAATTTGTTGACAGTTGAAGGGACTATCCTTTACTTTTCTATAGGCTGCTATAAAGTATATATATGACAAAAATAGATACCAAATGGTATCTTGTTATATGATTTTATGGTATTACTCGAGCACGATTTTTTTTGTTCAAGGACGTTACTATTCTTGCCCTGATACAGTCTCGCACGACGACATCTTAGAAAAAAATAATCATTCCGAATAAACTAATCGTAATCGCGCTGTTGCCTGAAGCTTTTGAGGTAGAAAAACCAGTGTGTGAATAATGTTTCCACTGCAGAATTTAGGACTTTGTTGAGATTTATTATTGAGGTAAAATTTGTGAAGAAATGGTCTCGCGCGTGAAGCTGAAGTGGTGGTGGAGTGCAAAATTTGTCTTCAATTCCAGACCATTTTCGTTTTACTCCGGCCAAAGCGACGGCATTGTAAGACTCGAGTCGTCTGAGAGCCACGGCTTGTCTCTTGATGTCACCCAGATATCCGACTTATGTCGCAACGTTCTCTTCATCTACAGGCTTCCTAGACGATATTTTGAACGATGTTGTGAGAAACAACAAGTATTGAAGGTGCTGTTCTCTTCATGTACAGGCTTCCTAGACGATATTTAGAACGATGTTGTGAGAAACAACAAGTATTGAAGGTGCCGAAAGCGCTTGTAGTGCCTGGTAAACATTTGCCTGGTAAAAATTACTACTAGGCACTACTAAATATAAGTGTAGAGCCTGATAAACATTACTAAGCGGAATAATTTCGAATCACGTCTTGCCATATTCTCATCGCACTTCATCGTTAAAACAAAATTAGAACCAATCAATAACGAATACTTAAAGTTAAAATTTGTCGTCACAGGCTAGTAATATTCATTTTTGGTGTAGACGAAATTCACGGGTCTTTACTATAGATATAGCAAAAAAATATGATAGAGTGATTGTGAAATGCTTATATTGCACATTTAGAAAGCAGTGAATGACCAGGAAAATTATTGGAGTTCTTTAATCCTACTTTTAAAAACAACTGATCAGATCAATACATGTAGAAACAAAACCTTTATTGCGGATAAATTTGTGTGAATGCTGACCAAAAGCAATTGTTAGATGTTATAAACAGAATTATTTAACTATAAAAACATGGAATTACTCATGCTTGAGACCAAGCCCAAGCATACAACATGAACAAAAATTTTCGTCAAAAGTGTTTCGACATTGCCGCGGCGACCTCGTTATGTTTAAGCTTACAAAAACAACGCGCTTGACGAAGCTCATTAGACTGAAGACGCTTGTTAGAGGCAGCTTGACTACTCGACGGAGAAGTGCTGCGGAACTGTGGCTGACACCTAAATTCTGGAGTAAATGTGTGCCGAGCTTACCCAAGGAATTGATACTAAAAAATTTAGTACAGAACCAACCTTCAAATCACACAAAGAGCAACATTTTAACAGAGCAAGAATAAGTTTAGGAACCGTCTAGCGCTAGCCAATCAACCATATACGGAGGATCTCGAGCCTATTTCTCGGACAAGTTAGTTCTGTAGTCAGCCAACTTTCATTAAAAAAAATCAGGAGTCTGTTTAAGAAATGTCCGATTGCGTTAGTTGTCATTCATTTCTCTGCCTGCTGATGTAATAAAATATTTATCGGTAAATCAAAACGTTATGTTGGTCAAATGAAGACTATATCGTAACGAGGGAAATATATATTAATAGTTTACAGTAGGAAGATATGACATTTTGCACAAATATTTGTACGATTCTTTTAATTTGGTTGTAAACCACACACCTGGGGAAAAAAATCAAGTTTAATTTTAAAGATCCTATTAAGTTTTAGGGCACGGTAAGAAATTATACCCCATATTCTGGCTACAACTCTCGTGGTACATCTTAACACCTATATGTGTAGCGTGCTGATCAGGACAAAATGCGCTACGCAGGAAAATAAACATCAGAAAACTAAATAGTGGCCAAGGGTTTTCAACAATGCTGAATGCAGCATCGTAGTACAGTGTAATTTAATCATAAATTGACATTCACTTGGATCTATATCGGGATGCATAGACAAATATATCTACGGTGGAAGAGCATTGTCCTGACACGTGTGTTTAAATTCATCAAAACTGCATTTATGTTAATCGAAAACCAAACTAAGGAGATTAAAAAAATTCCTATTTTCTCATCGTTTAAATGCATGTAGCGAAGAAATGAAAAAGTTTTAAACTCTAACTTTCACAGACTATCAAATTAAATTTGTGCTGCTCTACTGAAATCTCGGCTCCTAAGGAGCCTATTTCTAGCCTATTGAGCCCTGGAAATCCTCCAATGAATTTCTCCTTTGATTTCAGAGCTTGCAGACGAATTGGGCCCCGCTGAGCTGCCTGGCCTTTCCGCCTCTAATTACACTGACCTTAAAACCGAAGCCTTCGCTAAAATACTGCATGTATATAAGCAAAGCACGATAACTCGCTTTCTTCTAACTGAAATTAAATTACTCAAGATAAATACGATAGATAGGCAAAAAGATTGATTTAAAATATCAAGAATAAATCCCTATACAAAAATGTCGAGTGAACTAAGAGTAGGAATTTGTTGACAGTTAAAAATTTAGGAATTTTAGGAATTTTTAGGAAAATGTAGGAATTTTTGAATTTAGGAATTTAGGAATTTTAGGAAAATGTAGGAATTTTCCGGGCAGGGTTTGGGGCATAGCATGTGATTATAAAAATTGAAATGATATTCCGAGAGAGATGTGGAGTGCTACAATTGCTTTCCAATTACGACAGTGCATTGCTCAGATTTCCATTTCTGTATCATGCGGCGATCAAAGTATTCCTCCCTTGCTCTAGCTTACTTCGCCAAGCTTTGAAAACAAGCAAGCTTTTCATTCCTGAGATTTGACAATGCTCTTAGCAATTCCAACGTCCATTTGATTTCTATGCAAGACTTTCTCTTGGACGAGGGCACAAGATTCGCCTGAGTCCCGAAGCAGCGCCGCACTTGTTGCCAGTGACGACCAAATATTTGCCTTTAATATGCGGTGTTCTCGAGCTCTAGCTGTTGTCAGACGACGCTGCACTGTTCTACCGAGTCTCTTATTACACGAATTAATTGTCTTCTAACTCAATAAACAGTCTCATTCTGAGCAGTTTGACGTAATTGCTGTCCCACATTGGATTACAAAGAAGGAATTCTAGTGCTCTATCACGGTCCAGTTACTTGGAAGTTTCTTTAACATGCAAGAAAACATCGAACTAATTCTTTTCTATTTCAAAAGAAATAGCAAAATTATTCACTCGCTCCACGGTCTTGCATTCAAACAAATTATATTGATGGCTAGAGAATCACGACGCCTGTTTCTGTTCATGCTGACAGTCAGCACTGAAAAAACAAAGCGTGACCAGCACTGGGCAACTTAAATTCCGAAACAAAACGCACCAGATGTTATGGTCATGAATACTACCCTAAAAGTTTAAATGTTATTTCTGAAAGTTTTATGAGAATAAAAGAAATCTATGAAATTTTTTATTATAGGAGATCTATAGCCTTTTTAGCTGTTCTAAGAAACATTGTCGTTTCTATACACAAATGACGCGACACTCGGCGCAAGATAGCTCGATCTGAAGCGCAATAGCAGCTAAGGCCACTAAAACAAACATAAATGCAAATGATACCACAAAAATTATCACACTTTTTACTCCTCGATAAAATCACTTTTTTAGGATAAATTTTCAATTGGGATTAAGTAGTCAATATTTAAGGATGAAGAAAACATTCCTATAGGCAGCGTTTCTAAATGTTTAGGGAAATAAATAATAAGGTTTAATAATTTCTACCCCATATTACGCTGCTTCCCGGGTTTCATCGAACCGTCTGAAATTACTTCAAATTCAGGGAATGTGTTTCTCGGGTCTTGAAGCCTCAAATGCAGCTGATGAAACTTATTCCAAAGTTTGAGGGATCCTTGCGACTTGAAAAGTTGTGCTACAGATACACGAGTTGAGGGTAGACGACTATGTAACTTGGAAAATTTAATTTGACTCGTGTCAATACCAGGCAATCGAATTCCTTCCCAAAGTTCTTTAATCATGCTGCATGGATGAAACAAAAAATAGAACGAAAACTTGTGAAAATGGTCGTTCATGTTGAACCGGTAATATGCTACTGTGATAAATCGATGAGTAAAACATTTATAAAATTATTCCTAATGATCTTATTGGAGAATAAATTTTGATGGTGTGGGGAGAAACATTTGCTGGAGAGAAACAGGTTCCTCCAGATTTTAGGGAGAAACATGCTGCCGATCTAGAAATTTAAGACTTGATGAGGTATTACTTTGAGCTCTTATAAGCTGTCACATGTCAACTAATTCAAACAATCTTACTATTAGAGTCTAATATTTTTAATTTTGTATCTCAATTATTTTTTATCAATGTATGGATTTTTCGCTAATAAAATTGCGATAATAGTAATCAATCATTGATTGCATTATCATGATAATGATGATGAATCATTAATATTCTCTTAATTCTGATGAGAAAAGCTAAAAAATTCTTGTATTTTCCACGGCAATAGAAAATAATTTAGCATATCATTCAGCTCTGTTCGCGCCCGTAGACTTCTCGACCGTTGATCTATTTAACTGATTCATGACAAGCGTTCAATATTTATTGCAAAGATATTTTTATTTTGATATTTTTTCAGTCATTTCCTAAAAAATGGCAATTTCTTATTTCAGTCTATTTTTGAAGCCAGATTATTCATGAAATGCTCACCACGACAGGCGATCACATAAAATTACGTAACGATAGTACATTTTTACACGACTGAGCAGTGTAAGGGATAGAAATCCTTAACCATTCATGCTACATGCACCATAACAACGCAGTTATATGTGTTTCATAAGTTCGTTGTTTTAATGAAGAGTTAACCATAGCTAAAGAGCTGTAGGCCATAGCTGGAAGATGGTTGTGAGATGGAAGCTAAGCTGCAGCAGCAGGGATATATGTGCTTCGTTAGGATGTGATGCTAATTTGTAAAAAAGTAAGGTCAATAGATTTTGCGAATATTCAGACTTCATTTTTCTGAATACTTCTATTATGATTTGCACACTACTCGTTGGAAATTTTCGTACTGCATAATTGTCCTGTAAGGAAAGCTTCAAAACATAGCTTCAAGCGTCTAAGCACACCACAAGAAGGAGCCATAACTTACTGTGTTAACGACTCTAAACAGTTATCCGTTTCAGTACGGGCATTATTAAACTTGTTTCCTTTAAGACAGTTATCTTTAATTAGAACCTTAACAGCAGAAATTTTTTCCCGGCGCATTCTGCAATCCTAACCAGTCTATAAAGGCAAGAGCTTAATTTTTTTTTCGCAGATTTCAATGGTAGCAGTTGGCGGTGTAAATATATCTATGTGAATTCCAACGAATGCAAAATAAGGTATAAATAATTTTGTAAGGATTAAAGGATTGTAAATAAGTATGTAAAGTAATAATAAGGATTGTTATACAAGGAATGTATTTGGTAATTGGTTTATCGCAAACTCTTATCTGCAATATTTTCCCAGCAGCCTGTATGGCTCTGATCATCCCAAACATGAACACCGACTTCAGTTTTAGCTTAGTTTCATCCAACCTTTGACTCCATCCATCGGATCATACCTGCCTTTTTTATTTCTAAAACATTGATCCATGCTGGCTTACGATGCCATGGTATCTCTAAGACCACTTTGCAATAGATTATGATCATGAAAATATTAATCAAGCTTTATTTAATAAATGTGGACGATCAATTATGTCTTTCTGTGATGAATCCTGAGTCAAAGAAAGGAAACTTATGTACATGGAAGACTTCAAGGTTGTAGCGTCGACGGAAACTATGTAGATATACAGCTTTGTAAATATCGTCGCGACAGAAGCAAATCAAATAATGCAGATGAGTTTGGATAGAACAAGTTTGTAATTGGAGTTAGAACGCCGTTCTTCTTCTGAAGATCTTGATAATTAAGACTTGCTTAAACCTTAGATTGTTTCAGAAGATTCTATTCAATTTCTGACTGTAACGTCATGTCACAATTTGACAGGATTGCATTCAAACAGAAACAAAATGTTCCCACAAACGGTGACGCTTAAGTGTGAGCAGATTTTAATGCCAGAAAATTTTCACTTTATGGGCGATATTATTAGCTGAGGGTAAAAATAATTATGTTATAAAATATTATTAATTAATGAGCTTGCGAGTGAGAAGGACTCCGGCTCCAATTTATTCATCTAACTCATTAAGCAGAAATTTAAATAAAAATACAGTGGCTCTAATAAAACGTTCTCACCATCGAGCGATGCATAGCAATTGAATTGTTTCACGAGCTGACCGACGATGCTTGGCAGACACGAGTAACTGTGTGGAAATATGGCGCTGCATTTTTTGCGTCTTTTAACGTGAGATCATTCCTACAACTTAATTACAATTAATTGCAATGTCAACGTTAGCGTTGATGAAACAATTGCAGCTCCGACTACCAATGTCACATACAGTATATTAATAATATTAAACATTAAAATCGCAACAAATACCAAACACTTGTAAAGACATTGTAACATCCACGTAATTAATTGAATATCTGTGGATTTAAGTACTATAAAATTGCTTGAAAACAGTGCCATATAGACGCACAGAGAAAGAAGAGAACGGATAATTTTTGGAGTTCTGAAATGAATTTTGCTCCTTTAAATAAATCAAACACCGTTAAATTTTCCAGTCCGTTGCTGTCGGAAACTCGATTTTTCTTTCCGATTTGTCAACAGAAAAAAGTTAAGCTTTTTACTTGGGATATCGCGAAGCAGCATGAAAAATTTTATTAGATTTAAAAACGGGAACGGCGTTTTTTCTGATGCTAGCTGCATCAAATATAAACGATGAACCAAGTCACTATAGTAAGCTTTTGGTTTCGAAACAAAGTTTCGTTGCTCAAAAACACCACACGAAGACAGCAAGAATTATCTTTGCATATCAGAAGGAACAAGTAATGTAAATCTAAGAGAAGAAATCCGTAGATTTTGTGCACTGCGCTGAGCTTCTATTGCTCAATAATTGAATATAGATGCTAAACCTCATATTATACCGTATTTCCTATATGTTTGAACTGACGTCTGATTTATTGTGCACTTGGAGGATTACGGGACGAACATTGCGCCAGTTGCCGCAGCACGAGTGCAGAGATGTTGAGTAGAGAGCTTAATTACGTTTCAACGGTTGCCAATACATAAATATAATAGGTGCTGCACATAAATATAATAATTTATTTATATTTACAATTATTTATGCACATAAATATAATAGCTGCAAAAGGGGCAGCGTCATCAGTAATCGTTTGATTAGCCGGGAATCAGTGAAAGATTTGCTATAAAAGTTATTTTATTACCTAATATGATGTGTTGATTGCACGCCAAGTTCCATGATGACGTTGAAGTTTTCCTAATCCTAATCGCCGAAGTTTTCCTAAAATGAAAAGAAAGTGAGGAATTGTGACCTGCCCGAATATTAATGGGATAGAAAATAAAAATTTGTTAACATTCAAACTAGAAAATCCTGTCAGTGAGAAAAATATTTTCTGAATTCAGACAATACAAACGAACAATACAATGAAAGTCCAAACAATATGTCGACATCAAAGCGTGAAGCCAAATCAAAGATATAATAGTTATTATACACAGTCAAGTAAACAGGAATCGTTTGTTACTGTACAAGTGCATCTCTTTCATCGTTATTTGATTTAAGAGGACAATATAAAACTTAAGATTTAGAACAATTAAAGCGCATCTTCAGGCGACTTCCAAAAACATTACGACTTAACCCTCTACCGCCTGACATGAGTAACCGGAGCAATATTGTCACGCGCCTACTTCCTTAAAAGGATACGTTCTAGTGAGCGCAAAATGACTTGCACTGATGGTTGCCGCAACGCACGACAACTTTAAAATGTTCTCTAGCTGTTGTGTACAAACGTACTCAGGTTGCTACACTCAATAGTTTACGCATAATTTAAGTTGAAAGTTATGTTCCCGGAGAGTGACATACGGCGGCAGAGGGTTAAGGGAGAAAAAGAAAATCCCTTAGTCGTGTAAGACTGTATCGCCGTCAGCTTACGAGGCCGCTTGTTCGTTTTTGTGCAAAACTTTTGATGCGACACGGCATGAAATCTCAGGGAAAATAATTTGAATAATGAAGGATTGTTTTCTCGATTTCTAGGCTCAAAGCGTTCAATTTCACAACTCATCAAAATAAAACTTTCCACTGCTGTGGAAATTTTTCAATTATAATGTTTTTTTTTCTATAGACATCTTCACATAGGTTTGCAAGCGTTTTTAATTTTGTACGAATGCACCGATTAATTATTAAGTTCAACTGAGGCTTTAAAATAATTTCCTGCCAATTTCAATTCATATTGTATTCAATATTACGGATAATGACGTCCCCTATATTTGCATAAATTTATTGAATGACTTTCGTATTCAATATGTGTATTATTGTAAAATTTACGCGGCGCAGGATGTCAAATATTGCCACGAATTTTCTTTTTATCGCAACGGTTGCTGAAAACAAATAAATGAACAAATTTAGACTTTATAAAAAATATTCTTTGATACAAGCACAATTGTGCAACATAAATATTCAGAAATTAAGACGTATATATACAAGATAAATAATCAGGATAAAGCAATAGTCCCTTACCACACAGTGCGGGCACCGGGCTGTCGCACCAGTCGCAAGCCATGAATAGCGACACAAATATCCATCCAGCTGTAGAGAACGTTCTGAAAAACGATTTTACATACAGAAATTTCCTCATTGTGTTTCTCTGACCCAAAATTGAGGAGACAAATTCTGTGTAATTTTACAATGTGTGAGCGCAGAGCTCAACTGTACATGTCCGTGTTGCCCGGCATGCACACGAGCAATGTTGTGGCAGTGCCAACATTCCTGCGTGTACATTATCCACTGCCACAGTGAATGAGTTGGAACATCGCCAAATCCGCAGGACAATCTCCTAGCCTGGCATTGCTCGATCCCTGTTCTCTGTTCAAATCTTCACCGTTGCATAGAATCCTGAACAAATTATGCCATCTCAATACAACGTTATAATGTTAGGGATTGCCTATAGATAATAATTTCATAGATAGTTAGGCTACAGGTTTTGTTATTTTGCTTTTTGAGTGAACTATTACGTCACCTCGTGTAGATCCGTCATGTAACTTGTCATTGTTATGTGATCCACCACAGAGCGAGGCTCCGAACCTAGGATTCTTAAAAGTTGAAAGTGAAGGGCTAGATAGACACACGGTCTATAGTTTTTGATATTTGTTTTCTTGTATTTATCGTTCATTTATTATTATATTTCTTAATTCATCAGTTTTTCTTCATCCTTTAATTGCGATCATTGGCCAAGTGTTCGAGGACAGAGAGTGCTTATTTATTTAATGACTAATCTACAACAACAATAACATATATTATTTTATCAACTAGGAAATATACCAATCTGGTTTGTTATGAAAGCAAATTTGTAACTCGGATTCGAAATAAAATCGTTAATATTTCAAGCAGTAGTCAGATATACGATGGAACTTCTGTCACTCGCATTCAATGGGTCAATTTAGTGACATGTGATCTTTCGTCATCTGGGTTCTTCGTATCTCACCATTAAACTAAAATTATTTGAAACTGCGTATGAACATCTGGAAATCGCCGACTCTGTAGTCTGCATGTTGTACTTGCAATGCAATGCAATGGATTAGTCAATGGATTAGTCCATATTAGATGGGCATGCAATGGATTAGTCCATATTAGAGTTGTTTGTTGTATCCTGTCTAAAAGATTTCTACGATCGTTTTTGCTTCTATTCGGAACGTTATGCCAGTTGGTTGTATCATGACTGCCGTGTTCCTAAAGACGTATTTCTTTCTAGTCATGAGATTCAATATGTATATTTCTGTTGTATTCTAGCTGCCATATTTTATACAACGTATTTTATTCTAGTCATAACATTCCGTGAATATGTGTTGTATCCGTACTACCATAAACTTCACAACGCTTATCGTTCTAGTCATAACATTCTACATGTATCTTGGTTTCTGGGTACCATATTCGTAAAAAACGTGTTTGCCTCTTGTCATGGCATTCCACATGTATTTTGTTTCCGGACTAGCACATTGATCATCACTTATAGCCTTCTAGTCATGAAATTCGTCATAAATCTTGTATCCTGACTTTGAATAAATCAAATTTCTAAATTATTAAAAGTCCGATAATTTCGGGCTGTAGACACTGATATAAATTGAACGGAGCTGATCGCTCGAGATATTAAAGTTTAATATAAATGTAAAGATAAGTAGAGTAGCTCGTGGTCAACAAAAATTATTTGTCATTTTTGACAAATTAGGGATAAATAAGCCACACTTTCTCATGCTCATCTCAGGATTCAGAAGAAAATTTAACTAATGATGCACACATCTCCAGAAGAAGACTGCTGCCATGTTGAGCATTTTTCCATCAGCGACAAGGGACAATTCTTGTCCCATCCTTCATAATTAAGGTGCCAGTAAACGGGACAGTAGTGACCGCCATTTACCCCTTCTAATAGCTACTGACTATCATGTTATTGGCCTCGTGTTAAGAATTACTGGGTCCTTTCTGGCCAATAGCGCACACATACTCGAGACGGAAAAGATTGATACACTAGCTGACTCTACTTTTACCGTGTACACTGTACACTCATCCTAACTGTAAATTAATTTTAGTTTTGAATCTTCTACGTGTCACTGCTTGCACAATTATCATGGCCTACAAAAATACTGAAACTTTGCATACGCTGACATAAGTAGTGTGTTAGCAATGATATCTGCGAAACACAATGGAATTTGTTATACATCGGCGTCAGGAGGTGGTTTAACGCCAAGTGCCCAACCAGGGCCGCAACATCAATATAAAAAATGGTGAGGAGTTCGTGAACCCATCTGCCATCCCGTCACTAGTCGGGTTTTTCAAGATAAATCACGAATTTCAGACGAGAATACGGTTGCTACTGCTGAGCAGTGGGCACTGAGCAGTGCATCAGGCAGTGTGTACGTGTGTACTCAATATATATGTACGTGTGTACTCAAGCGAGTTCTGATAGTACAGCCGCTGTAGATCCACTTCGCGAGAGAGCTGGACATATTAATACGGTCAAATCGCAGAACAGGAATAGAAATTAGCAAGTTTTATGCTCGACGAGACAAGCGTATTGTTGCTCAGCTGATCCGCTGCGGTGAGTCTAATGCGAGCCTAATATTACTGCACGGCTTTGAGGGAGATATATCTGAATCTACTAAATTTCTCACTTGACCTCACGCAAATGCAAGCCTTCACGCCAGGTCATTGCTTCTGATAATATTGTATTCCTAATTTTGTTCTTAGAATAATGTTATTTGTTTCCCTCTATTCTTATTTTTAACTTCTTTCTCCAGAAAACAATTTCAAATTCTTTTATTTTATTCTCCTTCATTCACAACCCTTATTCGGTGGAATTTCGCACGAAGATGTTGAAAAGAATTCCTGGCGTATGTACACGAATAATTTTCTCCGTTATATTTTTTTCTGGATTTTTGGCAATTATCAGATAAATTATAGCGCATTTTAAATTACTTAGCAAAAAAGTTTAACATAAAATTTGTTGAATATTTTTTCACCCTTTATCCTAAATGAAGAATCCTTGGGCAGCTCTCCGAAGTGACAGAGGAGCTTGGTAAGTCCGACGTCGCATCGATACTTTGAAGCCGAAGCTGCAGGACTAGTGATGCATGGAAGCTGCCTCGTGTGCCGGTGATTTTGGGATATTTCAGAGGGAGTTCATTTCATAGCTGAAAAACAACAATTTCTTGACATCTCAGTCTACAGGAATTTAGGAATTGGATTCATTCATTGAGGAATTGGATAGTAAAACAAAGCCATTATTATGAAGTATGTATCATTGCATTATTTCAGAATTGTTTTTTGCTGCCACGAATCTTTAAAGTATTTCTAGGTGGTTACAGAGTTAAGTATACGTTTTTATTAAAATATTTCAAAATAATAAACTATACTATAGGTGACAAAGTCAATATAAAATTAATACGTTCAACGGTGAATCGTACAGCATTTTTCTAAACGTATTAAAATAAACACATTGAAGACATTGTTTGAATTTTTGAATCTCTTTGCAGCTTCACTTATCATTTATATGTGTACGTACTTAGAAAACATCGCGTCATGTGCAGTTAACAAATGCAAATGAGGGATAAAAGGCGTGATTATATGATAGCTGCTGTTTTTCCATTTGAATAAAGACAGGTTATGGAACTGCTTCTGCCTCGCCAAGACACAAGCCAAATTGACACAATGTTATAGACGGGCTGCTAAAAAACTGGAGCGCGTAGAGATTGATGCGCAATTTCAAGCGGAACAATAATTTGAGAGAGTTGTGCTCGGAATATACAGAGTGGGATCTCATTATATTGATGAAGAAATAAACAAATCAAATCTACAAATTTTCTAAGTTCAATACAACCTTGGATGAAACATCAAAAATACTCCGTATTACGTAATACAAAAAATTTAAACGTGTGTATTTGATCTTGATTTACAACATATAAGACAACATTCGAAAATACGAGACCTTGATGTATTTTTATCCTAATTCCACATCCAGAAGTTAAGGTTATTCAATGGTTAATAGGTTCATACTTTTTACTATCTAAAGTATTTAAATACTGCTATGTAGATTATGAATTCTTGCTAAAATTATTTTTCTTTACTTACATTTATTGGTAACGATATTATTGACACTAAAAGCTAATTCAAGTTATTGAAGCCCTCGAAAATCTATAAATTACTGCTCTCTGCGCACTTGCGCACATATTCGGTGGTAAACCACAATCATATTGAAGAGTATTTGTCAATGAAATAATATTGACTGCCAGCGTTTATTTTAGGGTTCATTCATGTTTGTACTCTGTACACGTCAGAGGGACTATTTTAAGCTGTGCGTGCTTTCACCAGCTGTGAACGTCACCGTTCAACCATCTGTCAAACCTCACACACTAAGCGACTATAAGCAACTGCACCTTGCTTCATATATAGACCATCACTGTTATTTACAAGGTCAGTCGACGGCGGTCCCAAAACTGAGATCAATAGGATAAACGTGATCTAAGAAATTTTCACAGGTGAAAATTTATTATTGGTTTTAAAGTTTTTTGCTTGCATTTGATATTACTTGGCCCCAGAAGTAAGTGCGTGATCCCACTGCCGCTCCAGCTGAGCTCAGAGTGAAATCGTGAGAGGTTGAGTCTAGAAAATTAATGCTGAATGAAAGCGATGTTAGATACTAGAAATGATTCCGAATTTTAAAAGTGTTTTAACAAAACTCATCCATATACTACTCTAAAATTTTTCATTCAGCGTGTTTCAATTCCTGGCTTTGGAGCGTCAGGGGAAAGTAGGATTCCCTATTTCCCAGATATGAAATGCGTGGAATAGAAGAAATTAATTAGCATCAGTATGATCACTGTACGCATTCTCCCAATATCATCCGTGAACCATCATTGCTCGATGGAGGCTCCGCTAATTAGAAGAGACATGAGCTAATCATCCCAGCGTCCTCAACTGTAATGAGACTAGGCCGCATAATGGCCTTAATTCCCTCCCATGATAATCGTCAGAGGGCGACAGTTTGATCGCGTGTGGAACTTTCTATAATTCAATCCTTTAATCGCTTGGTAAAAGATTAATGTTTATTTTATGTTATTATTAATTTAAATAATCTTTTTATGCGCTTACTAACAAAAGCCAGACCTCAAACACAACTTTATTTCATTTATTTCTTAATTTTAAATTGACAATATTTTTTATTCTCTTTTACAAATGAAATTGCTACCCCAATCGTATCAGAATTATCATTAATTTCAACAGCATAACCTTGACCCAAGGCTAGCGAATGATTTTATAACTAAAGTCGTAAAAATTCGCAATATTTTTAGCGCATCAGGTCATTCCATTTAACTTTTCATTCAATTATCATATGAACTATTGACATTAAAGCAACGGCTGCTGAATGTTGTTCTAGAACTCGAGTTACACGTGTTCTGTATACACGAGTCTCATATGCGTTGTAGTCGTATTAATTTTTAGCAAAACTTTGCATGTACTTGTTAAGGCGTGCCTTTCACTACTTTATTATTTACTCGGCCTCAAATTCATTTGTGTTATTTTATTAAATAGTCATTGTATTTACCCAGGGAAATCTGTCTACGATGAGCCATCCATTTATGTAATGGTTCACGAATATCTAACACGAAGAGTTTGTTATATTAAATTGAGGCAATTAAGTCCCAACTTTAGAACTGTGCCGTGTCAACGGCTTCACTGATGACAAATCATTTCTCACGTCGCCGCAACCTTAATTGCCGTTGACTCGAATAAATAACGATAGATTAATTTTATGCGATTAATTCAAGTAAGAAATTTTGTGAGTCAAATTATTGAATCTTACTAGCTTCTAACGATAATCATTTTTTAACGTTCGATCAGTATTGGTTGAAACCACGCACCTTGATATCATTGCAAAAAAGCGAACAATTTATTTGAACTTCACATTTCCAACGAATAATTGAACAACAAACCCTTGCTCAACCGTTAATATTCTAGTAATGTATTTCAAAGTTTCCTGTTTCTTATTCAGTTGTCTATAACTGCGTTATGTAGTGTTTCAAAGACATTACATTTTCAAATACTGCAATCGTGTGTAAAATAACTTTCATAGATATGAATTTGGAGTCTAGTTAGTCGCAGTTTCAATATTTTTAACTTTCCATGTCTAGTGGAATTTGTCGAACAAGAAACAGTGTATTCGACATAGATCACTTTCCTAACTCCTGTATCATTTGTATAAAATTATGATACCAGGATCATGGAAGCTGCATCTAACAAATTTAATTTAGGGCTTGTTGGGCTCAAGCAACACCTGCAAAGTTTAATCTAACTTGTTTAATCCAACACGGATCTTTGTTTATGAGGGAAAGTGGAATCAAGTGAGAATTTTTTCTGCCTTGTCCATTACTTTTTAACAGTCGCACAATTATGTAGACCTAATTACATTCAATTCGAGTCTCTGTTATCTTGAAATGTATCCTAGGTCGAGAATGACCGCCCAAAATTCAATTTGAAAGAGTGCAATATGTGTCACTTTTTCTGGCATTCACTGGAAGGTTGAAGGAATTTTAGGACTAACGAGTAACCATAATTGAAGTTAAATTTTAAAGGAACCCTTTAGCAACTGACCTCCAACATTCCTCTTGCACGTGTATACATAGGACATGTAAGTACATAACTTGTAAAGGAGAGTTGCTGCACGTATATCTTGCTGTTCGTAGGTTAAGTCTTCGGATCATGAATTTGCCCCCAAGTCTGGAAGTGGTAGTGGTGGAGTAAACGGCGACTGTTACACGTTATGTTCACAAGTCTTTGATATCCGAGAAAATAATATAGATGCTCCAAACTGCGCAATGCAGCTCAGCCTGGACCATCTGGCCCAATGAGCTCATATGTGTCCAAAACTCAAACCTAGACTTAGGTAAGGGTTACTAACTATTAGACCAGCCCTGAGAGCCCATAACGGTCCTGCCGTGCCAGTGAAGTCTAATGACACTTCTTGTTGCAGATTGGCTTGCCTACCGAAGGAGCCAGCTTGAGCCGTGAGGTGCCTTGCATGATGGAAGACTCTATATTCTTGAGAAAAAACAGACAACCACCAACACCACCACCACCCTGCCAACACCACCACCACCACCACCACCACCATCATATAGATACCGATGCCCGCAGTACCTAAGGAAACCAGCTATTTGATCCGTTTGATTTGTGTCTGAGTTAAATAAATGTTCTGTTTTTTTTAATATTGATTGTCTTGGTTAATATTGTCATCTCATGTATTTGTAGTTTTCTAGAAACCATACGTCACGGAGCATTTTTTCGTATTTTCTTGAATAGTGCGGTAAATTTTCTTCAAGGACTAGCATTCGAAAAAGTCCTGTACGGTCTACGTTACGAGAGAAACAGTAAAAGTGTTCGACGAAATAAATTAAGTTATTTAAATATTTTCGTCAGTTAATTAAGTCTTTCATTCAGGTTTTCGTTGTGGCACGCTTAATGGTAGGCCAAAATATTAAAGCCAAATCATAATAGAAATCAATATCATGAGCCGTAACGTTGGTAAATAGTGTGTGAGAACGAATCGATTTAAAATTGTAGAATATTATGAATGAATTATATTTTTATTGCCGATAGCTTAATATTTTGAGTCATGGATCCCGTGACAGCCAAAATTTGATGGCAATGAAACTTTCCGTTCACTTGACGGTCTGAGACTAAGTCCCTCAGGAGACCCAGAGTTCGTTTGCTTCGAGCGAACCATCGATAAATATAAATATAAATAAATATAAATATAAATAAATATAACATGACAATAAACCCAGAAAAATTTTCTTTTGAAAAAAATTCTACCCCATTCAGTAACTCAATCATTGTACAGTGATTATTTAACCAATTTCCAAAAAATGTATTAATTTGAAAAAAATAAAAAAATACATCTTTGTAAAAGAATGTAATTAAATTTTAAGGAGAAATATATTCCATTATAAAGTCTGGGAGATTTTTGTAGTTGACCCTGAATCATTTAATTAATTTCAATCCGTGTTTTTTGAAACAAATATCGTATTTTTACGCATGAATGTCTAGGAAAACATAACAGGGAGAATGCGTGTCAATTGTGAATAAGACTTTTTGACATGAGTAAGAACATGCATTTATTTCAAAACAATGAGTACCCATATGAGTAATGAGTTGAATGATATTCGGCCACATTATGTGGCAGGGTGGCCCAGTGGTTACAGTTCAGAGTACCAAGATTGACGCACTAGATAGGCGCGGGTTCGATCCCAGCTCTGTGCGTCAGTTTCTGGTCAGAATCGGCAAGGAGGCCGGGCGGTTAAGCACAGCAGAATTGTAGAAGTGCGTTGCGAGTTCGAGACCTCAAAATGCTGTGAATATTCTGCGATGTTAAGAATCGGCGACAGGCCTACGGCCTAATAAACGCTGAAACCGCTATTATTATTATTATTATTATTATTATTATTATTATTATTATATTCAACGGCCATGCTGTAAGTAAACATTAAGTTCACGACGACATCAAGTTACACGAATCTACAATTTTTAGTGCGATAACGATATTGCCCTATCCTCATCCAACAGAGGAATGCCAATACTTGAGATGAGAACAACGGCAGTGAATTCAAGGTACGCGCGCTGAACTGCATTGGAGGCCTGCAGCTCTGCGTACGAGAATAGCCTGACGCTGCTGCCCTCCACCGCCCTGACATTCCTGCTCGCAGCAACTGCGCTGACCAACTAGCGCTGACATTCCTGCTCACAGCAACTGCGCTGACCAACTAGCGTTGACATTCCTGCTCGCAGCAACTGCGCTGACCAACTAGCGCTGACATTCCTGCTCACAGCAACCGCGCTGACCAACTAGCGCTGACATTCCTGCTCGCAGCAACCGCGCTGACCAACTATCGCTGACATTCCTGCTCGCAGCAACCGCGCTGACTTCTAGCGTCACGTGCAGGTTAAAGGTGTATCTTTAACCTGCTAACAGTGAAATATATAAATGTTGACGGTAGTATTTTAGCCAGCTGTGGGCGGTTTAATCAGTCGTCTGGGGCGCGCTTACCTGATAACTTTGGTGTCTAAATTTGTTGACGATGGTGTTTAACCTGTTGACGGGATTGCCTTAATACGTTTACGATGATGTTTCAAGTGATTTCAACGCTAAATTTCCGATTACTTTATTTGCTTGAATCAAAATCTTAAGAGTCAAGCACGGCGAACGAGGTCATGGTATAAGCCTATTTTCAGAAACATATTTCTTCGTGCGCTGCTCAGTATTGGCGGATGGTTTGTCGGTACCTTATAAAAAGTGTGCCAGGAATTCGTCATCGATAATTCAGACCCTAAATAATCGATTATTCATTAATGGAAATTAGGTGCACTAATTTACTCTCATTTGCACTAATACACTTAATGGTGTTTTACTGTCAATTTTTGGCATGAACTTAATACGCGTGAACTTCACGATGCTAAAACTGAAATACGAAGTAATTTCACGACGCTAAAACTTAACGACGTTGGATATTCACTGCTCTTAAACTTCATGACGCTAAAATGAATGGCACTCGAATTTCATGACGCTAAAACGCCGCGGTACTCAAACTCCATGGCGCTAAAACGGCGCGGCACTTAATCTTCATGACGCTAATATGTACGGCACCTGAACTTCGTGGCAGCAAAACATCGTGACGCTTTAACTTCATAACCTTAAAACGTCGCCGTACGTGAACCACGTAACGTAAGCTTGTCGAGACTAGAACTTCTTAAACTTAAGACACGACGACGCTGAAGCCTCACGACTTTCATGCGATGAATTGCAAATTTTGAAAATTTTAAAATTTTTAGAATGCTCTAATGGGGGACCTATGAATATTTTGCCGATAGAAAGTCTGCTAATAAAAAAACTTGAGGTAGATTTTAGCTAACTTTTATCAGCCTTCCTACGTAGTTACAGCGACTTTTATTCGAGCCAAAGATTGTATTTAAGAGAAAATGTTGTGTTGACATTCAATTATTCCTGCTATTCGTGAGCACTGCCAAGGACGTGAGTACAAAGCTACATACATCGCTCTACCCTTGAGTTCTACTTGTGGCAGAGCATCTACCGGTTATTTTCGGCATCTACGCGACCCAAATCTACCCAGCGAGCGACTAACCTTGACACAGTAGCAGCGGAGCACAACAAACATATACTCTAGCTTGGCCCGCTATGGCAGACTATAAAGTCCGATCTTCATCACGCCTCTGATTCGGCGAAGTATTTCTTATGCGAGAAATTGAGTTTAACATGAACAAAAGTTTTACCATGACTTTGTGTTACGCAGTGAAATATTAACCGTGAGTTCCCCATTGATCGTACAGTGTACAATGATCGCACGATGTACATTGACTGTTTCGTAAACAACAAGCGTCCTATAATTGCAGTGACCGTACTCTTTACGAGAATCGTTTAGAATGATATATGTTTAACAATTATTTTCGACATTCTTCATTGATCGCATTTGTACGTTGATTGCACTCTGCGCAAAGATCGTACATAGAACAATAATTTATGTTATACAATGATCGTACATACTAAAATGATTAGATTTTCACTGATTTTCGTTGAACAATGATTGCATGTTGAACAATGATCGAATTCTTAGTGATCTTATGCTTCATAATGACTTTGAGCTAATTATCGCCACTGCAATTTTGATTGTAGGTGATGCAACGATCTGAATTGTAACTTGATTGTGATTTTAATATAAAATAGCAATTTTCATACTGTTTACTTGTGGACAAATTATCGTAGGTTTACAAAAAATTTTACTTCATAGTTTGTTTCAATTCTCTGAAAGTCAGGTGAGTCAGGCGCTGAATTTTGCATGTGGCCGATGGAACTATTCCCAAATTTCTCAAGGTTTCTTCCTGTAGTCATTGCTGCAAAACTGTTCAGCAGGCTGAATACGGCCAACTATAAGTTGAAAATTTCACACATAATAAAATTCATGTGTTATTTGACCAATAAAGTAGTTAATTTTCCAATTATCAGCAGCGTTGATTGCATTTGCAACATTTATTTTTAAAGTGCAGCGGCTTTGACTGAATAGCAAAATTTGCTCAAAAATTATTCTCATAAATGAATTAAAACACAGTAGGTGCGGATAAATTGCATGAATTCATTTAAGATTTCGACTTTGAATTTTGATTTGGAACACTAATCCATTAAATAGCCGAAAAATTTATTTTAGCTTGATTATTAGTCGTTTATTATTCATTACGATTACTTTTCATAGCCAGTTACTTTTTATTTAATATTCATTGTCATTTTCCCTTCGGATAGTTTTCCGTTATTAGAATATTAGGCTAGAATGAATTGTTATATATTTACCAAAGCATTATATAGAAAATCTCTCTTTAAGTATTTTTACACCGTTTCATTCTAGTTGCTCGGCTGGCCCAATTCTCAAATAAGCCCCTAAATAAATGTGTGCCAGTATTCCTAAACCCGATATCAGGAGATAAAGAACTTAGCTAGCAATTTAATTCGCACGGCATACTTACCAGTCTCACTATAACAGCCTCTGACTTCGTACTCCCACCCTCGTAATTGCAATAATTAATAAATTGCAAGTGTGTTTTTTAATTTGTTAATACGTTCGGATTGCATCCTTTTTAGAGCATTTTCTCATTAATGGAAATAAGCGCTATTGTGCTCGTCACGTCCGTCTGTCCGTCCGTGACTTCACGTTATCGTCGACGAGAAAATGCGCTCTCTGTCACTCACTGCAGTTAGTAATGAGTTATATTTTTTGTTTGTTTGTTTGTTCACGTCGAAAGCCCTTCGCAATGTCAATACGTTTTTCAGGTTTTTCAGATTTACACCTTAATAAAGAAGATAAATCCGCTGCGAGTTTCTTTCTTGGATCGAATGTCCGAGACCAAATGCTACCAATTGTTTGTAAATTAAAAAAGCCTGGAACATTATCGTCTTCCCACAAAACCTCAATGAAATAATGACCTGTTGATTTAGCTTGTCATCTATAGCAGATATGTGCAGCTATATTCGACAAAAAAGTTGCCAGAGAGGCGTGATATCATTTGCCCGTGGAATGGCCAGGAGTTCATTTTAGACGCAGGCGATTCTTCGAAGGTGCAATTAATTAATAGCGCCTTTCATCGATCCAACTGCAGAGGGGCAACCCACAAGGACACACAACATGTGCTTATTCATCAAGATTATTTCCTCGAACCATCCCGATGCTGTCATTTTCAGTCGCATGGTGCATTGAGTTTTAAAGCCCGGCCTGAGTGACCCAAAATAAAAGGCTTCTAACAGTTATGTGCGTGCTCGACTATTTTTTTATTCTATGATTCATTGAAGGAGCAGTTCAGTTTCGACCCTTCTGCCACTAATAATGTTAGCATGCATACCGCAGTGTAAACGAATGCTCGTATGCCACCATATCTCATTGAGAGTTGCTCGTCGTCAAGAATGTCTTAATATTGAATATGACGTTCATTTACTAAAAGCAGTTCATGATATTTAATGCAACGATAAGACATAACGAGCAAGAAATAAATTGAAACTGGGTAGAGTTTTTGTGGTCACAAGGAGTATTTATTGCTAGAACATCTGTACGCAAAAATAAATGTGGAGGAAAGACAATCTTTGGCAATTTAGCGATGGATTCTTCATTTTTAAAAATAAAGTTGACTCCTAGAATGCAGAGAATTTATAGAGACGGATCAGTTATATTACGAAGTTAGTTTTATGAAGCAAGGCTCGCTGCAAACGATACAAGCGCAGATATATGTTAATCAAGGATAGTTTTCTAAGGTGGTATCTCGCATAAGTTATTCACTCCAAATAATCCTGATAATAGTTCACGTCGCAGGATTTGGGTGGAGAGAACTCCATAAGAGAAATAGCGTGCGCTGCATCATCGCTATTTTGCGAGTCTTTTTTTTTGTGTGTAATATTATTATTAGTTAACTAATTCACTTTTCATAAATGGTCATATTGTTCATATATATATGTGAACACCTGTGCTCCTATAGAACTGTGCTACAAACGAGCAAGTAAAATTTAAGGATCGGATGGTTGTAGGTATTCGCCACAGTCAATTTTGAACACTTTGACAATTTCAGTTTTGGGATAAAATTGAGAAAGTTTATGTTTTGCTAAATTGAAGTTACGGATGGCCAGTAAATAATCATTGACCAGCTATTCAAAGTGGACTTAATGCTATTCAAAGTGGACTTAATTGACACTGTAGCGAGCCAATTTTCGTCCGGTATGTTAGTTTTAAGTCGCCGCAATTCTCCGACTAAAAAAGTATGAAGATGAAAAGTATAGGAACGAATCTTACGTATAACGTGGAAATCATTAGTCTAGCTGTAGCTGGGCTCCCCTCTGAACTCATGTCATTGATCTTTTGTTAGTATTTTTGCATGTTGTATTAGTATTTCTATTACCATGCCCATTGTGTAAGCTCTTAATAAGCAAAGTATTAAGTAAGTACGTTACGTGTCCCTTTACTATTTCGTACTCTGTAATTTCTCAACCTCGAATGTTAGGGCCCGCGTGCAGAGATCCTCGATATTTGAATGTAGTTAGTCGTCCCGTTACAACACGCCTCGGTAATAATTAAAGGATTTGATTAGGAGTGGTATTTAAAGTGTATTCAACTATAGAGCAGGATCAATATGAGTATTTCAGCTTTAAAAAGGCATAACTTGAGGTAATACGCTCTACTAATCCGAGTCATTTTCAGAGGAAGCGTAAGCGCAGTAATATTTATTATTATACGATACAAATTCTTGTGCTCAAAAGAAATAAAATTTTGTGCATATCAAAGTAAATATTCCCTTAAAAAGTTAGGAGTATAAAGGAAGGCAACAATAGGGTCGAGGAACAAATAGAACTACGGCTGAAAGGAAATTAATACTGATAACTTTTCACCGTGAGCTGTGAGGGCTTTATTCTACTGCCTTATAGTTAATTCATCTTCGCCGCACTATAGACGTATGACAAGCAAAAAAATTTAAAACCTAACTTTCTATGACTGAATGCTTGACTTCATCGCTTAGAAAAATATCTTTGATATGACGGTAGTTCCTGTTGAAGTTGTGACATTGGAAACAAATTACCGCATTCAAATGCAAATCCTAAATCTCGCGATGGTCCTTCCTAAAAAACAGACAAACTTAGACCTTCCAAAACACAGGCGAAGAACTTTTGGTTATGACAGCAATTGATGTCTGGAGAATCTGGGTTCTGAGAATCCAACAGAGATCAACAGAGATCAGCAATATTTTTGAGTAGTATTTCAAGCTCTAATCAAGTAAATATGTAAAACAAATCATTTATATTAATTGGGAGTAAATTTTAGATTTTTCATCAAAGAGTACCTACTTAGCTTGTGGAACGTTGCGAGAGAATGAGAATTATTTTGAATTATATTTTGTCACACTGTGGACAAGGGTTCTATATAGTTTCGTTTCTACAGCTAAAGTACAAGACGTTGGGAGTTTGCTGGTTAGCATTAATTCAGCTTACTATTTGACTTGAAATTTGATTTGCCTTTACGGAGTTCCAACCCCAATTTTCATCCCCATGAACCCCGAGCTAAAACTGCTTGGCCGCATTCCGCATTAACATCGAACCAAGTATGTGGCTCCGCAGGGATTACGGTGAATAAAGATTTACATTCCATTGAGGTCTTTACGGTCTCTTCCACCTTCCACAAAGCTAAAGGCGTCAAGGAAATAGTGATTCCAAAGCTATAAATAAATTTTTGACATGATAGTCGTTGTGATGAATGCCGTGTTAAAAATTATTAATTATTATTTGCTTCAGAAGTAATGATGATTCACCGAGAGGAATTTTACTGGCCATTCTGGCATCGTCAATTAACATTTTAGTGTCAGTCTACTGGCAATGAAATGGTCGCTTCTTAGGTCGTTCGTTTACTAGATGAATGCATCGGTATATTTCATGAAATGCTGAGTTTCACAAAGTGATGGATTTCAGGTGCATCTCTGATTCCATATTTATTCAATCGCGCGTCGATCGGCTGAGTGCTCAGGTCAAGGTGTGTTCATATTTCCTATGCTGCTATGCACCGCTGTCTGTGTACCGCGGAATATTGACATCGCCTGGCGCCTTGAGTTACTGGAGTGCCGTGCGAGGCTCGATATGGCCAGCAGTGCAGAGTGTCCTTTTCAAAAATACAAATAAAAGAAGGAACGCTGACAATTTTTCATCTGTTTCGCGTTATGAACGGAAAACATTTAGGTAGTGGAAAATAAAGTCTTTATGTGGAAAATGATTAGCATACTAGAAAAATGGATTATTTCTTTACTGGAATAAATAGGTAACTATGCCATATTAAATGCACCGGAGATATATAATTATATTGAATTTCATATCTGAAATAACTTATCGAAACACGTGCAAGCGAAAAAATTCTAGATACTCAAATTCTTTTGAGATTATACAAAAGTTGCATTGAGTTTTTAGCTGAGAAAATTCCTGCCGTAAATTCACCGTAAATAAATTCACTGTGTCGAACTCGAAACGGGGGATTTCATACCATCTCAAATGAAGCTGGCCGCAGAAAAGCGCGCGCGACCTCATTTGCAGGAGCGAGCGTCCTTCGACTTCCCAACATTGCACTCATAAAAACCCTTCGATATTCAGGCAGTGGGCATACGAAATTACACGAGCAATTCAGCGGCCTGCGTTTGCAGGGGAAATCAAAGATGTGGCCAGTCGAGGATTGCTTGGCTCCTCTGTTTGAGCGAAAAGCCTGTATTCGGGCGGCGGAAACGTCATTTGGTGCCCTTCGTTTCTACATTTTCACAGCTACATTTGTGTATAGGAAATTCCATACGACCTATACTACATGCCAGCCAATCTGAAATTCATTGATAAATATCAATTGTCACCAATTGTCAGCCTGTAAAGCAATGTAATGAAATCCATACAGCTTTAGCGCGTGATAGGCTATGTTGATCGTTGAAACTTTGTGGATGCGGAGATGCGCTATAATATAATATAATCAATGAAATTCATCATTTAGATAATAATATCTAATGAATTATTGAACTCAACACAAATTCGAAATGAAAAATTAGCTCCTGCAATTAAATACAGTTATATTGAAAAACTTTCACTTTGAACTATTATTTTATTAAGTCTCTCACAAATTTCTTCCTTTTGCAGTATATGTTCGCTGGTCGCCAATCTGCTCCGCTATGCTGTTTCAACTGTGCTTTACTGCAAGTTCATTAAATGTAGATAAGTATTGACCGCTTTCATGAATTTGGAAGTCTGCGGCAAGCCGAGCTTTGATGGCGCGAAATTGCAATTTTGCTTGTGTAACGTAGGTAAATGTATTCACAAAACGCTAAAAACCCGAGAAAATCGATTTTGGTCTTATTGCCCGATTCTTGAGGGAATTCTGGAGTTGGTGCCCTGAAAGAGAGAAATTATAATATGCCCTTCTTCTAAAAAGTTTAATGCCCTTCCTCCCAAGAAGTTAATACGAGTTTATAGTTAAGTAACATAGTCGTATTCATGTTTTTCTAACTCTGCTTGCAACATTTGTTTTTTTTTCTTCTGCATTTTCCCCTGTTTGCGATATTCTTTCAGTTCTCATTCTCGCTATTTTTACAATCGCTGTAAATCCAGTTTGCTCACTGTTATGAACCAGGAATTCTAAGCGTAAAACAATTCAAGTGGCTAACGACAAAACATCCACTTTTATTTCCTAACAGCACGTCAAAATTGAGAGTGGCATATATGTGAAGATATGTTTTATAGAAATTTTCCAACATGAACTTCTTTCTCGACTACTGCGGCGTGTTAAATAATACAATCTATTCATCATTCCGAATTCCTATTTATTCATTATCACCACCGTTCCGAATCCCTTCGCTACATACGGAGCTAGCATTTCAAACACAGGTCCAATAACAATTGACCTCGTGAGCTATCGAGAATTCTGAAGTGATTTGATATTCTTGAGCGATTAATCAAATCAAGAGTTCACGCGGGATGTGTTCATGAATCCTCATTCACAATTTTTGAAATGCGAATTGATGCCTCACAAAACTTGAAGCGCTTATGTATTAAAAGTTAATTTTAATTAAAGGTTGATTAATTCTGTTAAATATTTGTAAGCATATGACACATTTTAATAAAAGGAGGGATCCAAGGTAATTTATTCATAGAATTTTCTCCATTTTTATAAGTGAAATTTTCTCGGGAAATGGTTGCGTCCTCGCGCGATCATAACTCGCGTACGCCGGGCTGTAAGGCGCACTTTATTTCTTGCTTTAAATTGCGTGATTCCGGTGGCAGTTTTGGTTATTTCAGGATAAAAATGTGTGTTTTTCTGCAAATTTTGATTATATGTCGCTAAAACAGTCCCATACTATAATTAATTCTGTCCAGCTTTTCCTGGAGTACCTTTTAAAAATGTAAGGTTTAATTTCGTTTGACTTAATCTGTATTTATTGTTATTAATGTATTTAATGTCCTCACTGGGACATTTCTTTGATTTCTTTTTGATTTTAGTAAATGTTGTACACGAAATTTGTTGAGCTTAGAAAAAATTCTGCATCGTAAATTTTTCATAATAATTAGCTGAAATTCCCGGTCTTATTGAACAGTGAATTTTGCATTGCAAGAATAATATTTTGGGTATTCATGAAGCTAGTCTACTCAGTATTCCTGTGTAATACATGCGATAGTGAACGTTCTATTGCCATTAAGTTTTCAATTAACCAATTCATTAATTACTAATTGCACGTAGAACTTTCATTTTCCTTCACTAATGCCTGTCAAATAATAGATTTTGGTCTTAACTTACCTGTCATGGAAGTATTATTAAACGATAAGTGCTGCGGATGGGGTGGATAGGCGCTAGAATGACAAATGCACTTAATTATATATTCCCGCAATTACAGTCCTCAATGACAGATATAAAAATGTTTCTAGATGTTGCAATATCCCAACTTTAAATCTTGAGACGTAACATTGATTGAAGCTTACGTTGCTCAAGTTGTTTATTTCAGGTGCCATACATTCAGCACAAGATGAGCCCAGCGACTACAAAGTGTCTCAAGGTTCAGAGATTGTCTTTAATGACTTCATTAGCACATCAGCGTCGAATCAGCAATATTACATCTCGATCCAAATCGGTCTTAATTGACTATAGCTTTCTGATTGCAGAATTACTGCTTATATGATTCATGCAGCGATGAATTACTTCGTGTGCAACTCAGAGTTGTAATTAACTGTGGAATGAGTGTAATTAGCTACAATTTCGTTTTGAGTAAATTTAATGTTAAATAAATTAATTATAGACCAACAATAACCTTTATTCGATGAATCCTCTAAAATTAGTTTTGCGGTTATTGTCCAGATTATATAATATCATAATAATATCGATACCATACATATTATGTTTAATATTAATTTATAAAATATACTATATATAATATATTAAGATAAATATACATAAGTCTGCCAATAGCAAGACGTTTTTGATGGAATTTCGCGACGCGAGGTAATTAGGCAACAAAACCGCGCAGCACTACTACATTTTACAACACTTCTCTTTAACTTCACTTGTAATTGTCCAATCGATCTGAAATTTCGCACGCTTGCGTAAAATCGCAGTCAATGCTTGAATTATTTGACAGAATTAATATTCTTAAATTATAAATTTTTTAATATTAAATTTCTTGATATTTACAAATAAAATTAGAAATTCATTTTCAATGTGTAACATCGGAGGCAATGGCCTCTTTGGAAGTGTTGTCTATAAAAATTAATTTTTAAACACATATTATTCGGTACTTAGTTTATATAAAATTGTCCGGCAGGCAACAGATGGACCAAATATTCGTATTGTACCACATGCTTTTTAACGCCAACCTCGTTAAGTTATGGTTAGGGGTGTTAGAAGGGTTAGGTTAGGGTTAGGACGTAACCCTTAAAGAAAATATTAGTTGTTCATTTAAAAGATGGGTATGCTCACAGTTTAATGTGTAATTAAATGTGCAACTGATCGACGAGAAAATGCGCTCTCTGTCACTCACTGCAGTGAGTATCTGAGTTATATTTTTTAATGGAGTTGCGTCAAGCCAGGTCAATTATATTATATTTTGCCACTAAAGCTATTACATTATATTATATATTTTAAGTATATCTGTAACTCTCATTATATGATGCAGAAGGCGGAAACACGCGATTGATTGTCATTGATAATTATAATGGAGACCTATACCATATTGAGTTGCTTAAACTTAAGTTAAACTAATACCATATTGAGTTACTTAAAGAACTCAGAATTAAATGCCTCAATATCATAATCTACATCATGCATCAACTGTTGCGCAATGGTAGCTACGGACAATTGATATTTCATGCAAATATCAATATATGATATGACCTAGTGGAAGCTATTGGGTAACTTGAACGGTAAGGGAACTTTGGCACGCGTATTATTATGGTTGCACAAGTTGGCTCGTACGGGGGCTCTGAGTGGGCGGTAAGTCAACAAGGCAATTTGTTAAGCCTTTGTTGGCGACTTCCTCCTACAGTTTCGGGTGCCATATTCACTCTCAGGAATAATACTTAAATGCTGAGGCCAACTAACTCTCGGATGATAAATGTTATTTTCGTGCATTATTTATTGGATTTAGTAATATTTCGTCTGTATGCACAATGGATGTTTGAAGCGTCAATAAAATTTATTATAAACAAATGTTAGGTCCTGTTAATGCGATCAAATTCCAATAATTTAAATTGTGATCTGTTATGCTGCTGAAACGTACAGAGTGTATCATATATGATCGGTATCCACATATTATTAAATAAATTACATGACAAGTTTTCAGTATTTTTCAGCAGCTGGTACTTAAGTCAACTCTGATATCTTCAATAATTATGATTCATCGCTCGAACTGCATGATCATGCTATGACAATACGGAAATATTTTTTGTAACAATTTAAAAATCCATGATTTTCCGAATTCATTTCTCGTAACAAATATTTTTTGTGCACAAAATTATTTGCTTAAATCCTATGCAGATATTAATAAAGTTTAAATACTAAAATATTATGGCTAAAAGCTGCCTAATCGCGACTGCTGCCTAATCGTCACACGTGCCCTCCTGCCTAACCCAGCCATTTGTCTGCCGTGATAACTCGACCGACTTTCAGCAACAGAAATACCGCTACATTTTGACTTCAGTCTTCCTTACGGCCAAAGAAAATGGGCCAATACATTTAAAATATCTGGTGCATTGTGGATTTAATCGCGTTTGAAATGGTTTCATTAAAATTCCCGCATAAGAATAAAATTGCTGTTCAGTTGCTTTGACTTCATCACAATGGAAAAAACGTGTATTCTCTCAGCTGTTGTATAGGTGACGTCTGCCTCAGCTGCCTCTATTTGTCATCTTATGAATATGGGTCTCCCTTCACATGAGATATCGCGTCTTTGATCGTAGATCAGTTCACACCATGCAGTATATTGTTAGCTGTATGAAAAAAGACCGCACAGTTCATTAAAACAAAAGCAATTATAAATATAATACATCCAGCAAAAACTAGTGTTCCATTAATAAGACAATATCGCAGGAGAAACATTCAATCTTCGCAAAATTATACTTTAATTGGATTAGTGCTGAAAGCCGGAATCTTCTACCATGTAATGCGAGAAATGTTAACAATATTCTAACAGAGAGAAGATTTTGTTACGGCGTTGGTCTAATTTCAATATTTTGAGGAAGGATGTCATTGACTCGTAATTAGAGTTGCGCTTCCTTACGACGAAGCCTCTACAACCTACGCAATTGTTGCCTGTCTAGGTCCGCATAGGTAACAGACGCTGCTTAATGCGCGCAGCAACAGTCGGTCTTCCTCTGGCGCACGACAAGCGGTGCACTTATTACAAGAATGTTCATAGTTAACATGCACGGCCAGCATCGAAGAACACGACCTAGCTTTCTCCACATATGTACAAAATTCTACGCCCTCGAGTGGTCCGCCCCCACGAGCCGTAAGTAAGGAGCTTGTGCGTTGTGATAATAATATTAGGATATAGTATTAGCCGATGATAATTTGTATTTTTATTTTTCAGGGGAGAGTAGTGTCCCGAACTCATCATAAGGCTGATGCACGCTAGCGCAAATGCAACAGCGCAACGGCTGAAGCACGCTAGCGCAAATACAACAGCGTGACGGCTGAAGTACGCTAGTAGAATCCAAGAGTGCGACTCTTCTAGCACCATAGCGCAAATGCTGAGGCGCGATGGCTGAAGCGCGATTGCGCAAGAACGAGAGCGTGATGATGGCTGAAGCACGAATCTAGATAATTCATGAACATCTGAGACCGGGTAATAACCCGTGCAAAATAGATTTCGTTTCTCAGAGTGGACTCAGATGGTACTGCTTGTAAAAACCTATAATTGTTAGTTAATAAGCACTAATGCATTTTACGCGTTCATAACACCAAAATAGCAGCTGAAACCTTCAACGTACATTATGAAAATCTGGGCGTTGCAAGCTTAATATAGAGTTTTTTTGGTGAATTTGAATCCTTAAACTTCAATATTTGCATGTATAGGCTCATGAATGTAATTATACTGACATTTTATACTAATTAAGCACATTTTTTTGTGTTACAAGCATTGTTTCTGAAATTCTTGGTTTGTCCTGTGATTTATTATTAATAGCTCCAATAATACTGTACGGGACTAGAATTAATAGCTTTGTTAAACTTAGATTTTGCTCAGAAAGAATTGCAACGAAAGGCTGCAGCGAAGGGTACGTAGGCAAAAAACCTTAGTAAATGCAGAGAAAACTGAATTAAGTGATGATAAATGTTACCTGACTCATCTGTTGCTTGAACAGTTGACTAGCTTACTAACAGACTATAATGACTATAATGTAAGCCTTGTAATGTAATAACAGACTATAATGTAAGCCTTGATTGACAATAAAAGGAAAATAACAAAGTGGAGACTATAGTAAGAGAGAAGAATAAGAAGTTTGTTGGTTCCGCAGGTCTGTCCTGATATATCGGCCAGGCGGAAGTTGCGCGTAGCTGCTGAAAACCTTGATGAAAATCTTGACCATGCAACAAAAGGCCTTTCAAGAACAGACGTTTGGCTGCTCCTCCTCCGTACACAGTTTTAAGGTTTGTATTCATTCCTGAACGGGTGCCAACTGACGCTTGCCAAAAGCACGCAATTTCCTTACTTTATGTAATGCAATTTCAAAATACAACTTTAAATCCCATATAGTGGAGTCGTTTTATAAAATAAGTCAATGGAAACAAATTCTTCTCTTCGTTTGCCGTACTTTCCATTGAGAGACATCCTTCGTGTAATTACGTAAACTATACACCGTGCACTTCGGCGAAAATCATTGCTTTAGCGGCCTCTGATTTGCAAAGTTCATCGCTTGATTTCCTTGATTGAATAACCACGTTCATAAGTGAACATCAGCCTCGCAATAGTTGTCTTTGGCAAGCCCATTAAAATGTTTCGACATGAATTTAAGTTATTTGGAGAGACTATTTTGAAAATTGCTTGGAAGATTTTGGTTCTGCGCCATGTCAGAAGGTACATTCTAATCTTTCCATTTATGACCATAATATTTTACATTTTTAAATCATTTAAGTACGCTCACAAAATTTTATTTAGTTGGAGAGCAAATTAGATAACTTGGACAATCGACCATCTGTTCTGTCTTTAAATGGGAAATTTCTAGGTAATATCATAACTTTGTTGCTGGCTCCAGTGAAATGTTTGGAAATGATATTTTTACTAACATCATCAATTAAACTAATATTTTGATTATAAATAAACGAGTAAAATCTTGGGAAAGCATTCGTTCAGAAATCTACGTCAAAAAGTGAACATGTTTCAATAACCATATATTCAGACTCAAATTAAAACGAATGTTCCCCTAAACGTTCAGGTCTGAATAGTTTGTCTGTTAATTAATTTTCAATGAGGTGTCATCAAAATTAATTAACGACAGTCCTTGCACTTCAATGTTTAGAAGCCTTCTAAATCCAGGACAGGGAGAGACAGTCAATTGAAGGAGGAAGCTGAATTTTGATTAAATGAAAGAGACAGGAGGGAATTCTTACCAAGCCTGTGTTAAGTACTGAGCATTTTTAGCGCATTTTCTTATTTATGGAAAAAATTCACTACTTTGCTCACCATGTCCGTCTGTCTGTCTGTTTGTCAGTCTGTCTGTCCGTGACCTCAAGTTTTCGTCGACGAGAAAATGCGCTCTCTGTCACTCACTGCAGTGAGTACTGAGTTATATTTTTTCATCCCTAAACATCTTGAAGTTGTGGGTTAAAGATGGAACTCGTCTATTTGAATGTTGAAAAATCATGAGTTTGCTCGATGTGGTGATAAATGGTTCATTGTCAGATTCAAAAGGAAATCTCATATTGGATTTGTTTGGAAAGATAAGAGTTAAGATAATTTTTAAAATAGTTTTGACTGATAGTAGACCAGAGACTGTTGTTTTCGTCTGTGTATCGAGTATAAAATACAATGTTAGTTTTATTCTGGCTTCTTGAGTTATAATTGCTTGTATTATAAATTGGGTTACTGTTCATTACCCGCGAAAGATGTTACAGCATTCACAAACCATGTGATGGGCGCTGATCATCTGAAATTAAACTTTTTGGAATTCAAATATGCATTCTCATTGATGCTTCGATCATTTTTTCGTATGAAGTAAACTTATATATTTTTAAAGATTTGCTTAAATGAAACGAAAACTATCCAACACTCAATCCCATATTAGGAAAAAATTGATATATTCTTTTGCGAAAAATTTCAATTAATCTAAAAGTTTAACGTAATTACGTAACAAGCACAGTTAGTGCACGTGTATAAAACTCGTCCTAGAATGTTCTTCATAACATTATGAAGGATGATTATAACATTATGTTATAAATCCCATTCGTGACGGAATTTTCAAACAATATCTTTTATATTCCCACAAATGCTCATGCATTCGTTTGATTGTATTGAAAGATATCTCCTCGGCTATTGACCTTGCAACACACATTCCGTCTTCCGTACACACTATCATAATGTTTCAATATCACTTGAAAATATATCTTCTGTATCCTTTGATTTATTGCAGTTAAATTTCATATTTCCATTTGCTCCTCTGTTTATCATAGCTACAAATGCAGGACAAAACAATCCACCTTTCATTCACCGTCGTTTTTATGCAAGAAGAATCGACTGACGTGCCTCACTTTTTTGAGCGCAGCTGGTGAAAACAAGCGTCAGTTTTACCGTAAAATCACTATATAGATATAAAGAAGCTTCTCATTTGCAAAATCGACTGAATGTCGTCTCGCGCTCTATCAATTTTTCGATTTTTCAATAAAAAAATCATGAGAAAAATAAAAAAAAACCTTGTTGATTGCTTAAACACGCCGACTGTCGGCCGTCTCTGATTAGCTACTTTTTTTATTCCTCCATATTAAGTGGTAAAGAACTGTTAGGATAAATGGCTAAGTCGATGGAGAGTTAGTCGAGTTATGAAGAAAAAATTTAAGTTTCTTATCTAAAATTTTAATATGAATCAAGTCTTCCAGAAGATCGTTTTGAAGATCGTCACGAATTCAGGTTTCACATTTGATGAGTGACAGCTGAGTAACAAGCCAGAATGTGAGCTAAAAAATTCAAATTGCTGCTGTTATGTTGAACGTAGCTGGTTATGACTCGAGTGAAATCGCGCGTGCTATAAAATAGCGTGTAGAGCAATCAAAATTTTTCGCTGCAGAGAGACTAAAGAAATGAAAAATACGAAAGAAATGAAAACATAAATTGCTTTCAGGTGCAGGCCTTCAAAGTTAATGTAGTTAAAAAATTTCCTGTTGTCAATGTCCGTTATTATGACAATCGACCAGAGAGAGCAGTGCTTTGAAGCACCGTGTGCAACAGTGCACACCGTCACACGGCAAGCAACAGTGCACACTATCACACGGCAAGCAACAGTGCACACTATCACACGGCAAGCAGCAGTGTACACCATCACACGGCAAGCAACGTGCACACCATCACACGGCAAGCAGCAGTGTACACCATCACACGGCAAGCAGCAGTGTACACCATCACACGGCAAGCAGCAGTGTACACCATCACACGGCAAGCAGCAGTGCACACCATCACACGGCAAGCAGCAGTGTACACCATCACACGGCAAGCAGCAGTGCACACCATCACACGGCAAGCAACAGTGCACACCATCACACGGCAAGCAGCAGTGCACACCATCACACGGCAAGCAGCAGTGCACACCATCACACGGCAAGCAACAGTGCACAGCAAGCAACAGAAACGTTGAATGTCTTCGGCGTGTTCATAACAATAAATGTTCAGTTTCCTCTTATATCATATGATTTTTTTAGCTGCTCACGAAAAATCAAGATGAATTTAGGAAAAAAAAGTCAAAATACTCTGAGTCTATAGCATCGCAAATCACCATTAATCAGATATCAGTTTATACACTCAAATTAAAAAGCACGATCATCTAGTTAATTTAGCACCAGATGTAAACCAAACAAGTCAAGCATCCAATCTGAATTTGGAATTTCAAGATTTAAACTTAGATGTACATTCACTTACAAGCTGTTCTAAAATTATCCAACAACTTTGATGGATAGTAAACTGAATATCTCTGTAGTCAAATTCAGCTTCTCGAGATGGACTCACATGAATGCTAATAAAACACTAAGAACATTACACACTTACTAATTTTGATGAGTCCGTAAGACAGCATGGAGAGCTGTATTCTGTTGGGTATGGAAGACAGCGAAGCAGAAGCAGAATTAAAGACACTTCTTGACCTGCGAGGCCTCTCTTCAGTCCGTGATGAAGATTTAGATCTTCCTTTTGGTCTAGACCGACTTTTATGCGATGAACTTCCATTGACGGCAACGGCGGTGTCGCTGCCTTCGCTTCCTCGGAGTCTGGAGTCTTCGTTGACGGAAATTTCGGTTCCATCCGCGCCCAAGGACGCTGCCCGCTCCAAATTCTCTGACGCGTGGCTCGGCATATTCACCCCAACAGTTCCTCTGTCCCGCATTTTGTTGCGAAAAAAATTATGTATTTATCCCGTCAATAACAGGGCCTAATTTTAAATGTATTTTTTGCTCGTTAAACGCCAGAAAATCCTAGATTTTTTATGATATCAAACGCTTTCCGATTCGCAACAAAAACCGAATCAATCCACTTACTGAATCACCCTTTCTATGCAGACAAAAATTTATGGCGAATGAATGTAAAGTTTAAACTCCCGAATTTTTCAACCTGATAAGCTATTGGTTTGCATCTGATTCCTAGTAAAATTTCTGAAGATTATATGGAATGTTTCCTTAATTTCAGGATTTCATAAACCCATCAATCTAATTTTCAAAAAATAATCAGATTTCAGAAGTATCATATTAAAGTTATCTGACACATATATTTCTTCACGCTCCTCTACGAATAATTTTCTGTTTTATCAATAGAGTACTGAAGTATATTCATTCAATATTTTTATCGTAGTGGTGATTATACCGATTCGTGATTATACCGCGCACATATTCCTCAAGTCATAAGCTGACGACCAAAACTAGAACTGCGGCAGTAGATGCTTGGCAATCGAGCGTCTCTTCATCATTTTGAAAATACTCGTATTAATATAAACTTAAAATACACGACATTTCCCTGAAAAAAGCAGGACAAATTATAAAATTAATCTAAAATTCACTTCATGCTTTGAATTTTGATGACACTTGCCTGAAGAATGAGAGCTCACTTATATGGTAATAATAAATCAACGAAATTTTAGCAACGTTAATGCGTTCTTAGCTTGGTGCTATAAAAATAATAAACTTGAAAGACATATTTTAAATTCATGTTAATAAATTGTTTCGTCTAAGAAAAGTTAAGCAATTAACACGATTGAACATATTCTCGAAAACTTCTGGGTAACATTAATTACAACTCATCAGTACGAATGATGTCTGCACTGTTTACATTATCAGGAAGAGTCTTGAGTTCGTTAATAATAAGTATCAGCTGCTTATGCTCCACAAGCTATCGAACAACATTGCGTGATGGCAATCAAAATATTGAGAATATTTGTTACAAATCTAATATTCACTTTTGAATAAATTTCACAGGATGAATATGTTAACGCTCTCCCCGTTAATTAATAATGAGGAACACTAGACGTTTGCGAAACGCGAATTTACAAAGACCAAATTGTCACTAAAAATTTGCTGTAAGCACGGGAATCCACCTCGAGGCAGCGGACGGAGCTGCAGCAACGGAACACATTTACGACAGCACTGAACCGCCTACCCGCTAGAAGCTGCATGAGCTGCAGCAGCTGCAGCTGCTGCAGCTGCTGCAGCTGCTGCAGCTGCTGCAGCTGCTGCTGCTGCTGCAGTACGGCCGTGCCAAGGACACTTTGTCTTGGGACCAAATCAAACGCTTGTAACGTTTCTCATACTAAATAGACCAAATGCATGCACTATCATGACACACATACCATCACGACACATCTAACACCATGAAACATATATTTTCATGATACAAATTATTTTGTTTCGAAAAATCCGTCTCCACCGAATATACATCTCCAAGATATGAATACCAACAGGGCACAAATATCATCACGACACATGCAACCTCACTGTGCAAGCCCTCGAAATAACAGTACATTACGATACATAAAAAATACATAATCGAAGTTGGTTTGAATAACACAGGATGTCGAGCGAGGAACAGAATTCTCTTAAGTTTATTATGAAGCATTCGCCATTATGATGCACAAACTATTACGAAAAATCTATCACACGATGCGTTCGAAATGGTATTCGTTCATCTTGAACGCGTCTTAACCAACCGGTCACAAATTTCGGTCATTTCACTTGACCGCAAAGGTAAATCGTTCGTGTTGAGCCGCTGGTATCTCGTCGCGCCCTCAAATCGTCTGTTTCTGCTAGTTATAAGTTACTGTGTTAGCATCGCAGATGTTGTAACATGCATGTACAACCGTCATCTTATATATGTGGGCATAGGCCGTGATCACACAAATATATCCTACGCTACGTTTCATCTTGGATCCTGACTGCAACACAAGATGTGGTCACGAGTACAGGAGACGCCTGTTTGTGCCATGCAGTTTGTGCAGCAGAAAGGAGTAAGCTGCATATGTGTGTCACTGCACCACAATATTTTTCTATGCTCATGCATGTTCCTTAAGTTCCTTCACCACAAAACGTGATGTACTCTGTTAGAAAAATTACCGTTAACGGTATTACCGGCGTTTCAGTGGCCGGTCGGGACGTGAAAAGAAACACCGTGTCGCCGTTTTTATTCTAATTTAACACTATAAATCCGTAAAACGTCTGATAAAAACGGTGAAACAGTTTATTTTCACGGAGTGACTGGTCACTAGAACGTTTTTTCACCGTTTTTTCTAACAGTGTACCGCCATATTTTATACTATATTCACTGGTTCTGTTGCCGATATATACTAATTCTATATGAAACTATTCTGATCGCAATGGTAACATTGTTAATGCTTTTATTTATACCATCCATTAATTAATGCTGCTATAGGATGTGTAATCTGGTCCAAATTCTTCGGCAGATGGAACATTTATAGACTCATGACTGTACACAACCTTGGAATTCGCTGTTCGCTTCCCTACTTTGTACCTAGAAATTTACGCCAATTCTTCCGATGATTCAGTGAGTTCATTTAGTCTATAGTCTCTTGTATGTTATCTACTTGCATCATATTGTTGAATATCACGTTACCCTTTTTATTTCGTGTCACAAAATTGTCTTTTGAATTTTGCAGAAATTACCATTAATAAATCCGATACAAAGTCTCATATTCATCATATTACTTTCACGGAATTTTGGGGAAACCTTTATATACATTTAAGGATGCTGATTAATATAATAACATAATAACATAATAATTAGTATTTCCATCGTATGAAAAGCTACACAAATTTTTGGCTACATAAATTCAGCGTTCGAAGAAAAATTGCCTGGAAAGTTAATTGTCGTACGAGGCAGTTTCATTAGTGACATAACATGCAGGAACGAACAATTTCAGCTCAGCTGCAATATGTGTGGGAAGGATTCATATGTCAAAAGCTTACCGCCGCTCGTCGCTTTGAATATTGTCACCGTCGATACGCACGTCAATGAAACCTCCATCAACACATCCTAGCGTTTATTAGAAAACTCAAGCGATGAGATCTGAATTTGTGCAACAATTTTTCAATTGTTTGGATATAGTCAGTTCGAAAAAGAAAACCAACAGCTGGACCCCCGCGATTTGATTCCATTATTGTTTTTAAAACTTATATTTGCCTATAGCATCCGGAACAAACACTGGTTATGCTATAACTCATGTACGCATGCGAATCCATTAGCGTGTACTAATACATTTGTAACGATAAAGACGTCCTGACATAACATTGGCAGCAACTGGGAAGAGTATCTGTTAGAAACAACGTAATTATCAGTATAAAAATTAATTACTGATCACGAAAATATCTTCCACATGTTAAAACTAGCATCCGCAACACCCAGTCATCTTGCTGTACATCATTATCACTATTACATTGCTCATATTCATGGCTTACCTGCGGCTAAATTCGTGCAGTACACTTGTTTTCGTTGGTAGCGTCTGAAGTAAAAATGAACATGAATACATATTTTGATGAACGTTCATAAGTAGGACGCAGATATAAAAAACTCGACGATAATCGATGGATGGTGCATATACATGTCCATTTTTAGCGCATTTTCTCATTTATGGAAAAAATGCACTATTGTGCTGGCCATGTCCGTCTGTCCGTTCGTCTGTCTGTCCGTCCGTGACCTCAAGTTTTCGTCGACGAGAAAATGCGCTCTCTGTCACTCACTGCAGTGAGTACTGAGTTATATTTTTTTAATATTATTCTCAGGTGAGTTCATGCCTGCTTTCATCGAAGTGTCGTGCGCGCGAGTCACGAACGGCGAAAAGTGTAGCAAGATAGCGACGAAAATGTACCTTAATTTTACCCAAATCATCCGCCGTTTGTTTTTCGATAGAGCAATGACAAAAATAGAAGTGGCTACATCAGCGCTGGGAAGTCGATGATTCACTTGTTTTCGTTTGTGCGTCTAGCCTCTCAACACAAACTAATCTCTGGCACCACGAGGCGTTTTTATGGTTATAAAAGGAACGAATTTTAATGTTTTTTAGTTCCTCTCAATAATGCAAACTTTTAATGCAAGTGTAAGTCATGATACATCACTTAAAGATTATTGTTGCGCTCAGAAACGATCAAATGAAAACAAAACAATCGAACCTCAAGAAAATTCTGCATGTTGGGGGAGAGATATTCGGGAGCGCTGTAACTCAACAATTTAAGCATTATATACAAGATTTAAATTAGAAAAACCATATGGATTAATATTAGAATTCGCCAAATATAGGTAATTATTTGTTTTAATATAATTATAAATATATTGATTTATGTTGAGTTGTTTTAGAAACGCGAATTACCCTTCTTCGCGCGTAGTTCTTTGAAAAAAATTATCAAAAAATTAAAAGACTTTTTAATTTTCTACTATTTTCAGTATAATTATATATCATTTAAAGTTACTTTGGTGTTATAGGCATTTATTCAATTATGTCTAGAGGAAGCTCATCCAATCAAGTAATATTTCCTATAAATTTCCGAAAATATTCGTTTGATGACCACATTTATAAATTACGACGCGGCAATTCCGAATTTTATAGAAAATTTTCTTTGTCTTTCGATTTGTCTCAACCCCAAAAAATTATATGCTGCATCATCCATACTTCAGTTTGACATCCTCTAATTCTTTTTGTTTATATTATACTGTTTCCAGAGCTCCATATATAGGCTTAAATGGGGAGCGTCTCGGTCAAAAATCGAACAGTTTGACTTTTCCGGTTTTTAGTACCATTTTAAAGGTCCAGAAATTGCGCATCTAAAAAGCCCAAAGTCATGTTTGTGCGTTCATTTGTTCGTTCACGACAGCCGTCGAAGCGCAAGTAAAGCCTATACCTTCAATGATGACAAATTTCGGTTTTTGGCTCTCATGAAAAGTTATATTTCAATCTTAAAAACATATCTTCTCCTATGATTTTAAGCTACAGCATTGAGAGATACACCATTCGATTCGTAAATAAACGATCTAGAGAATGGTCGTAGCTTTTTTGTAATTTCGTTATAGCTTGGAATATATTTTGCAAAAAAGGGGAGGGGGGAATTGTAAAACGGACGAAAAATCCCTGCCACCCACAAAAATAAGAATTTTAAAAGGTTTCATTGCTCTAATATAATTTAAATAGGCTTATTGCACTGTGCATTGCGGTGACATCTGCCTTCGAGGCGAAGTTATTGCCGATGGAGTTGCGCAGCAAAATAGTCGCCTAATATAGCGAACTTTTCTGGCGTGACAAACATAAGACAGAAACATGCTTGCTGGATGAGACGCAGAATTCAGAATTTCTCAAAAATGAGGAGTCTGCTCGGAAAGGTACGTTGTGGGTCTACTTTATGTTCTTGAATTGTTGTCAAGTATTCAGCATGTCACTTTATGTCTAAAGATGGATTAACAATAATTACCAGTGCGTCTAGCGTTTCCAAGTGCCTGATAACTAGAATTACAGTCCGAAGACATAAAATTCGACTTTAAATTTGATCTTCATTACACATATTTAAATATTTATAATAAGTTGTGTGGCATCACTACTTACATATTTAAATACTTACAATAAATTAGTGACATCACTACTTACATATTTAAATATTTACAATAAATTAGTGACATCACTACTTACGTTTAACAATCAGGGAACAAGACCTGTGTATAGCTGCCGTGTTGCCTGCATCGGTACTCACCAGCTGTGATTGAGCAGCTTGACGGACCGTGGGCTGGCGATTCTTGTGTGAAAAGTCTTCTGCGTTGAAAGTTTGCGCTGCGGGACGAATTTCTTCAGTGTAGCGAATAAATCAAATATTTCATTTTATTGGTTTTCGGTTCTGTTTTTTTTTCAATTCAGAAACCAATATTATTAAAGCCGTAATTTTACGGATTATTAAGCTTCAAACTGAATCAGCTCTTCCATAGACGAAAAAATGACATCGAAAATTGAAAGTTTTACGAAATATCTTTAAGCTTGAATTTTTATTCATCTTTTTTTTCATAGTTTCATACATTATTTCAAAATTTTGCTCTCATCGGTTGACTCCGTATTTTATTTCACGATGAATTTCTTACATCTTCGCCCGCAATGCAGGCCAATGTACAAATGTGACGATGAGTTTTTTACTCAATAACTAGATAAATTTCCCAACACTTTTTTCGTGCAACAATAATTGAAAGTGGGCTCTCATAATGTGCAGTTAAATGGTGAAAAAAGTGACACATGTGTTACACTTTCCCAGTAAACGACGAAGGTGAAGTAATACGATGATGGTTACAGTGAGTAATGAAGGAATCGATGACTAAATTTTTCTAGTTGCAACTAAGTTCTAACGTAACTGAGCGTTGCACAGCAAGCACATATATTCACTTGAGTGGTTAGTAGGCATACATTTGCTTCCTACTAATCCTACGAGATCTGCATGCTAGTGCGTAATTGTATAATGGGTATAAAAATTTATCTTAACAGCTCATCAGTCATGTTCAAGAGTCCACAGTTATGACATTTGTTTTTCTTGGGATTGGAACGATCAACAGTAGCAAAAAATGTTGGTTCTCAAAGAGGATTATTTTATTTTCAGACAACAAACACAACACTAGAAGACTTATTTCCTATTTCGACATCAAAAAACGTTTTCAGGGTCGGTAAATTATATAATCAGAAACACCCACTGCAAGACACACGATACAAGCCGTACAGACTTACAGTATATATACCAGCAAAGATGTAATTTCAACATACCATTTGCAGCTAAATATAAAAATAGCTTACAAATTCACGATCGGTAAATTGAACCGTAGTCGCTTCGTCGGAAGCTATGATGTTCTTGCAGCCTTTCGATGTTTTTTTGCTATCCGGTGGTTGAAGCCTTATTTTCCTGAGCGACTGACGCCTGGTGACTCGAGCTGTGACAGAAGTGCGTTTGTTGATCACCAACTTCCTTGAGTTTACTGCATGTGGAATTGACGAATTTGAAATCTGACAACGAGATGAACGGATTGGTCCAGGTGGAGAACATGTAGAGGAAGATGAAAACGGCGTCAATTCCATGTCTGTAGGAGACGAGGAAGTGGAAGGCAGACTACGTGAAGATGGAAGAGGCAGTTGAAGAAAATTCGTATCTAAGTTAGGAAAAGATGATGAAGAAGAAGCTAGGTTATCAATTTCAGTTTGAACATAAGGAGGTGAAGACGGAGGTAAAAGTATTGAAGAGGACTCGATCGTTGAAGAGCAGCAATAAGTAGCTGTGGTTGTAGTTGTTGAACACCTTGGGGAAGAGCACAGCAGTGAAGTGATAATATTTGTTGACGCGGGACGGACCAATGACCCGTCCCGCTCATTATCAAATAAACACAATAAAGCACACACAAAACAGAATGAAAACGAAGAGGAACACTGAGAGTACGATCAGGAAGACGTTAATTGGGACCATGGACACCGTGGCGACGTGAGTGTATGTCAGCAAAATAATAAGAACTCCGAGATAAAAGCTGTACAGGAAGATGCGAACTCCCCACCACCCTACGGCGCTAAGTACCAGCTTCAGAGTTCTCCTTGGTTCGTCGTCTTCTTCTATGCTCAATGTAGCTTGGACGCTCCTTGTTCCAGTAAATTCCCGCCCAAAATGGCTAATGCTTGGAGCCGTAACCATATTCCCTGCACCGATGCCTATACCCAATCCGGCTGCTCCGACTATGCCTCTGGAGCCCAGACTTCCAGAAATTGTTTTAGAGGCTGCAATACCAGTCTCAAATCCAGGCCTGCCATTCCTACCAAACGACCAGCTGTTGTGTAAATTTCCAGTAGATCCAAACTTCATTTTGTTAGTGTCTTTGATACTGCATTTGCTCAAAGTGCGACTTTCGATTGTGAGCTCCGTGGGGTCGAAAATAAGGGATTCGTTAGAATTGACTTTGGAGAGAACTCCTGGCGATCTCTGGCACTCACAATGTGATCCCAAATCCCCAGTAGAAAGTCTGTCCATGCTACGGCTTTCGTTGTGGTGAACATTTAAGTTTTTTTGGTGAAGAGAAGAAGTGGAACCTCCAATATTTTCTTCCGATGGCGCGGAAGATGAGCAAAGAGGTGGAGACTGAGAGTAGACGCCAACGTTGTACTGCGACGATAACGATGACAACCTTAGAAGTGGGGTAGAATCTGAAGCACATGACACCGGATTCTCGGGGATAGTGTACTCACTTTTGTAGAAATCATTGAGTCCATCTTTTCCTCCACAGGCACCAGGCCCTTGTCGGTATCTTCGACTGTAATACCTTTTCGGGAAAGGATTCGGGTACTCGGCACAAGTGACGATGTCTTCTCGAGGATAGCTACTGATCTCAAAGGACTGGGATAGTGTGCTCGATCGACCGATGGCTCCTAGTTTGGCTCTTCTTTGATCTCCAACTGACGACCTGCCGTTATCACTGTTCATTGTAAATGTAAAATGTCAATTATTCTATTTGACTAGAGTATATATGAGATTACTTCTCAATTTTCTCCTCGTACCTGGACTTTTCAACCTACTCTTGAACGAAACAGTAGATGAGCCATTTAGCGCATTATGATCCCGTCGTATTCGCTCGTAAGCCAGCTTTGAAGGTCAAATATACTTCATAAAATAAACAATGGCTGAAAAATCAAAGGGCTATTTGGAAGAATTTTCAATGAATTATACAATGGATATGCATATTAAATAGATACGAAACCTTTATCCTTCCTTGTTTTCCATTCAATTTATTGAAACCAGGTACTGGTTGAACGGTTGACTTGAACCTGTAATTAAATTCTCGAGCTACAATCACAAATTTTCCTGAATTGCTTATTTGTGACTGATTTCTCCTTGTAAAAACTTATTTGGAGTTGAATGGATGAAAGAATCACTTATCTTCGTGACTTGCTGCACCCACCGCAAGTCCACGCAAACCTGAAAAAAATAAAAACGAATAAAGTGTGATATCAACATGAATTACTAAGGAACCATTTTTTAATTATAAAGAAGAAAATCAATTTTTTTAAATAAAACTAGAATTTTTTATCGAAAATTTCGTTCTTGCCTGTAAATAAAACACGCTCTATATACTCTAATGTATTAATCCCAAATACTAATAAGATTTCACAACGAATATTGAGCATTAGAAGAAGTAATTTTTTTTAAAAGACATAAAATTGTGCGATTTTTTTAGCGCAATCAAAATAACAATGCAAATAATAATAGTGTATGTAATATTGATTTTAATATTTATTAGTGTATATAATATTAATTATTAATAGTGTAATAATAGTAAATAATAGTGTATGTGTCAGCTTTTATTTCTCGTCTTGCCGAATACCAGCAGCCTACGAGCCTAATATTTGAGTTGGGACATGTTTTGGTGGCACAAAAATTCAAAGGTTTTTCCATTAAAATTAATTGTTATAAATACTAAAAATTTAATTAACAAGGCAATTAAAATTTTTTACGCCATCTCTCATAAATAATATATTCTGGAAGAACAACATGCTAAACATTCTCAATTTAATTATTTTTTTTTCTAATGAAGACTAATTATGAAAAAAAAAATTATATGGAGGCTATATGAAGGCTAATTTTTCCCTTAGCCTTCATATTTTGCCGTGTGGTCTCGCATCCGCAGAGCTTTACAAATTTTTGGGAGATTTATCCCAGACTAATTAGAGTCACAAGGCTGGGGCAGTGCCCGTAAGGGCGCAAAAACCGCTTGAAATGTTCAAATATGGCACGGAATCTTTGACACTTGCGTGCCATGCAAAATTATGAGTTAAAAAATTTAATTTAAAATGTTGGGAACGAATTTTTATGATATTCTATAAACTTGAATCAATCCATAAAATATTTTCGTGAATAAATTAAGAGAAAATCAAAAGTTCAGCTATATATTATATCCATTCGGTTAATTTTACAAGTATCATATTTATTTTTTCCCTGCGCCTCCAACGCAATTCCTGGTACTCTAGTCCCGCGCGAACTTGAGAGCATCATTAGTCAAGCCCGTCGATTTTACTGAACGGTAAATATTAATATTTTGACCTCCGAAAAATCACTTTATGATAAGTCTTGTTTCCTGACTTTAAATGTGAACTCTCGAAAAAAAATTTGATCGTGGACAGGATGAGAGCTTGAAGTGGCATATGTTGACATTACGATGGCATGAAGTGGCATATGTTGACATTAGGATGGCATGAAGTGGCATATGTTGACATTACGATGGCATGAAGTGACATATGTTGGCATTACAATGGCATGGAGTGGCATATGTTGACATTACGATAATATGAAGTGGCATATGTTGGCATTACGATGAACGATGACATGAATTGGCATATATGTTGATATTAGGATGGCACGAAGTGGCATGTGTTTCAGTGGATGGCATGAAGTGGAATATGTTGATATTACGATGGAATGAAGTGGCATGTGTTGATATTACGATGGAATGAAGTGGCATGTGTTGACATTACGATGGAATGAAGTGGCATGTGTTGACATTACGATGGAATGAAGTGGCATATGTTGGCATTACGATGGCAGGAAGAGGCACATGTTGACAGTACGATGGTATGAAGTGGCATGTGTTTCTATTGATAGCATAGAAAAGCATGTGTTGGCATTATGATTACAAAATAAAGTTTCATTTGTAGCTATCGTGATCGCCTCGACATGAGTGTGTTGTCACAATGATGGTATAAACATTCATGAACTGACATGCTTATCATCGACTGCGTTTTGCATATCGGGATGATGCTGTTTGACTGGACCACCAAATTATCGCCAGGCGTTATGTCGACTGAATGTTGCCCGCATTTCCAGCAGCTGTGACGTGGCAATAATTGCGCTCGTCTTCATTGCTCGTAAAACGAGCGGCCTGGCATCAATGGTGAAAATGTCGCCATCCGCGCCCGACCTCGTGTTTCTGATCACCGTAATTTCATTTATGGCATGCATGCTCTTCAATGTTGGTTTCATAACTCTGTCTCCATATTCAAGAGTTACTTGAAATTTTAAAATCAGAGTAACAACGAGGTTAAAAAGTAAGACGAAGTTATATTAATTTAATTAATTACGTAAACTTGTTGCCGTAGTTCTTTTATTCTTTTATTCCAGACTCTCAATTTTTCTAATTTTTTCAAACTAACTTTTGCGTAGCAATTACCAGAACGCTTTTTAATACTTATTTCGTGAGATCAAACTTCTTGGTTTCTTTGAAAACCTAATCTTTTCTATTTAATTTGTCCTGTGCCTCCCCGCTTCACTCTACGGATTCGAATATTTCTTTGACCTCACAACAGTCTGATCAATTTCTTCTATAACTGACATGTAATTTACTCCACTTCTAGTTGGTTTATTGTCAATTTGCACAACATGAAATTGATTCAGTAATTTATTATTTATCCACAAATTTTACAATCGGCGTAATGGACAAAGTTATTTTCCTATTTCACTAATTTAAATGTAAACGTTTTTACTATGTTCTCCGTTAAAAATACCCTCAGCAACGAAATCAACAACAAATTAACTACTTCCCTCTGTAAAATTAAGTAAGGCTTCAGACGGTAATATTCATCTAAGTCTAACCAGATTCCTAGAAGCTTCTTAGCAGTGAATGGATGCAGCTAATTTCTCATCTTTTTACAATCCAAACGATCGTTTACATAGCATACGATCGTGATCCACTCCAAGCGGTCGCTTTCCAGTTCACATGATCGTTTTACAGTCCAAACTATCGTTTCAGGTGCATACGATCGCTTTCCAGTTCAACGATGACTTTTCAACGCAATTTTTTGTTCAACGCAACGGTGACTTTTCATTTCAAACGATCGCTTTACAATCAAAATAAGAATGATATCGCTCTTCCAACTATGCGAACTACCTGATTGCCAGCGTAGCGAAAAAATATTGTACGTATTGTCCGCTTCTTGAAAAGGGACTCCAGCAGAAAATTATCTGATTTTATTCAGTTACGAATTTTACATAAAGTACATGAAGACTATTCTTAGATAAAATCACCCATGTTATTTTTCAGAAACATTCACTGCATGGCTCGTTTATGACCCAAACCACAAAATAATTGTAGAAAATATATAAATGCTGCACACTAATGCAGTGAAAACCTGACTGAAATTGCAAGTTGACACTTCCTGATTGTATGAATTTGCAGAGAACAATTCTTGCATGATTCAATACTCTCTTTGATTCCAAGATATTAAAACTATTAGGCATAATACAATGTTTCTGATCACTCTTGCTAAATTAATGTGAGTGGAATGCTCGATGTTCACAAGTCAAGTTTGCATATATTTGACTTGACAAGCTGATCTGCAAATGTCATGCAATTTCTGCACATCTAAAATTTAGACTAAATGCAATCAATTCCAATTTATTCCAATCAATTTTACTAGGCGTTTTTCAGGGAAGTCAATGCTAGCGGAAATGCGTTTAAGAGTCAATCTTTGATTGAACCCACTGGTGCCCAGCCGGAAAGAGATTGGGAGAATTGATTGCCATCCAAAGCTCCAGACTTTCCAGCGAGGCTCGCTTTTAAAACTTGACCAGAGCTACCGGCGCAATTGACTGCGGAAGAAAAATTGCTGAACGCCAAATAGGAGTAGCAATACTTTGGATGTTGCTTCAACAGATAAATGGGTACAATGTGCAGCCTTCGTTCCGAGCGATTTTTTACACATTTAGGAGTCGAGTTCGAGATATTCTATTCAGTATGCGTCCAATGACTCCTCCATGCAAATCCTCTCGTGAAAGTCGTGCGTAAGCTAACCTTTCATAAAGTCGAAAAATTTCTAGGGAAAAGCCAAAGCTTGAGGAAGCTCCTGAGCGCTTTTACCTGGTCTCAGCCTAAAAGCTTTAGCCAAAACTGGACTCAATGCGAGAGACGCTAGCCCATAAAACCTCAACCTCTCGGAAGAGCACAAAAACGCTTCGGGGAAAAATTGGAAAGCCTGCTGCTTATTTCCAAGTTTGCCACGCACCTGAGTTTCAGATGACTTCACAAAATTTCCTAAACTACTGAAGGTCACGCCACCTCTTGCAGGCAACTTTTTCAATACTCCGATTTCATTTCCTGGAACATGAAATTTAGTACAATTACAGCTCTCATGAGACTCAATCATTTGCTAATAACTTTAATCAATAACTGTGAGATTTGTTGTTACATCATATAGCCAAAAAATTTCTCAATCTATCCCATGAAAATTCGCACATTTATGCGTCTTTTATCTATGGAGTAAAGTCGTGTAATAATATTTCACTTGGAGTCTAGACTGAATGTCCGTATTGCTGGAAACAGCAACTACGAAAATGATTCTTTTAAAAGTCGAGTCCGGTATATATTTTCTCATATGGACCGTATAAAGACAATTCTTATAAAGCTGTGTATTTTATTCACAAGCGAGAAGAAACGCACTTTGTGTTGCCATCAACGAGCAGGGAACGTGGTGTGCGTCGTCGCTAGCGAGATTCCTTGAAATGTAGAAGCACTCTGGCAGTGTCAAAGTTGTAATCATTTTTGATTTTGAGGTGATTTAATTAATGACCGATTGCATATTCAGGCCTCCAAAGTACAACCAGATTTCATCAATGAGTATCATATATATAGGAGTTTTCTTACTTTGAACATTCTAAATCTTACTAGGAGCCATTAATTCAGTTGATACTGAATTCCAACAGGCCGCCGAACTCTGAATCCATGCTTCAAATTGTTCATGAACCAAATTCTTATTAACCTTGGAATGTTTTCAACATAACAGTGAAATGCATCATCTCGCTCATATTGGGCACCAGCTGGCAAAAAATTGCAGGTGAGCGTAAGACAAAGAAAATGTAATATCAAAATCGAAGATTAATTGCTGGAACGGAATTTTTTTGAACGTAGGCTCAAATGATCATAAAAAGATGTTGGTACCGGAATTTATGCAATAGTTGATGCATCGAAATGAAAATAATTGATTAATTGACGCTTATCTTATTAATCATAAAATTACTGATGCCATGAGAAATAAACTATTGGCACACAAAATGAGTCAGACTGCAGACACCAGAATCAACATCTACGTCCAAGGACGGGTTTTCTTGAAAGATGCATTGAATAAACAATATATAACAATATATTGAACAATATATTGTTAATGATATAAATATATATTGTATATTAATATATATATTGAAACAATAAAACAAGCCCCGCATTTTACAAGGTAACGGAATGCACCAACCGGCAGATAAGGACTCGATCAAACCGGAGGTACTGGAATCTATCACGCATCTGATTAGGAAAATCCTTCGAGACTGACGTCGTCCAACCGTCCCGCTAATGCAGAGCCGCCGCTGCCAGAAGTAAGCGGATTACTCGTCCTCGAATGAGCCGGCTGGGCCTTGCGAAAAATGTTTTGTCGGTTTGATGCATTCAGTGGAAAATGTGTACGGAATGTGATGCATGTTGTCTTAGTTATTGTGGGGATATAATACAAGGAATGAAGACCTTGCAAAAGCTGTTCAGCTCGAAGTGGAATGAGAAGCAATGTATAGACTTTAATGTTGATTTTAAATAGTATTGGTTCAAATAATAACTGTTGATTGTGCAATAAGGTTTTACTCCTGCCCGATATGAACGAATGAATAAATTAAACTATCAATAAAACGCATTTTTTTCTCCTACTTTATGTCACACTTAAATTGAACAGTTCACTTTTTACCTATTGCAAATAAACACGGATTTTTTCAAAAATTTATTTCACATTATACGCGTACCGATTTGAAGTTAAATTCCCATCCAATATTACTATTCCAATATTCGCATTGGGTACTGACCAAAAAAATAAACAGATCTTATAATATATCTTGTATACTTTGTCAGAAGTTGCAGTCTAATAACGATATCCCATTCAAAATCAACTATCATCGAATGAGTGAAAATCTAATAAACTCGGCCTCCTCACCGCCCCACATCGACATAAATGGGCCGGTTTTGCCTGCCGTTGTTTGACCAGGTCTAATTTGGTAAGAAAAATGCACCTCCATGAGCAAGATTGCTGCTGGGCTCCTGAAATTAATTTGCCACCTTAGACGCCCTCGGGAAATCTCCAGGCCTTCCGTCTCTCGAGCTAAAATCTCTTCGCACGAGATTAAAGCAGTATGAGAAAAGTAATAGAAATTATGCCTCTAGATGGGAATAATGTCAGTATGTATGAGAAATGCTCGGAAACTCATTCTAGTCTCACAGTATTTTTATTTTTGAGTATTTTAAACTTTTACAGCCTAAATGCTGAAATTTTTATTGTAGAAATAGAATCGTTTCAGGTAATTTTATGGTAAAAATAGAATCACTTCGCAAATTTATCTGATGACTAATTTGCAAATGGTAAATAATATTGGTCACATGACGCTATTGTCTTCCTACTGTTTATCAAATGTGCATTATTGAGAAGTTGCGGTATTTTCACAGATATATGTTCAAACGTACAATTCTGGTGTGATGGAGCGGTTGTATAAAAAATAATAAAATAGAATTCTGGTATGAAGGTGCGGCTTTGCAAAGAATATAGAACATGTGTCATCCCATACATCTATACACTTCTTGATATTCTCCAGCCAATGAGGCAAGCTCGCAAAAAGTTCGTTTGACTTCGTATTTATTTGTGATTTTCTGTAAATTATTTTGTTCCTTTGTTGGTGGGATTTCGTTTATATCCCTCAAAATTTGTCCAACGTTGGCTATCAATAAATAAATAAATAAATCTTTCAATAAAATAAAATTGGGGACATTAGCTTTAGCCACAGCCAGGTAAATAATGTTATCGCGAGTAAACTATGTTTTGATATGTTGAAAGTAATTCAATAAGCAAGGAGCACATGCAATGGATTTCTTTGCCCATTCTTGAATATATAATATTTCACTGGTAATTTAGCACTAATTAAGGGACACAGGATCAACATATCCAGCATCACAACTGCTAAATTTTTCATCCATACCTGAAATATGTTGATGCACGCCTCGAGTCAGTATTGTGGAAACATCCACCGCTGTTTTCTCCGTACGTTCGTGGACCGTTCAACATCATACAACATTGCTCGCAGCACTTGATCATCCGATCAAAAATTTGACTGTTTTTTTCTGAGTTGAGAGCTGCTTGAATAAAATATTCACGATCCTAGTGAATATTTACTGGCAGTTACTCGGTTGCGATCGATTTTTATTTGCTAACACAATTACCTAAGTCACCCTTGCCAGCTAGTTCTACTGCACTACTACATGCAATCAAGGCAAATGTAGATAACAGTTACAGAAGTGGTAGGCACTGTGTGTTACACCACTGACTTAGTAAAAAATCTAAGCTTTATACCAAAATTATACTTTTCCGTGAGTTCGCAAACCTCAGCTGCCACCATCAGTATCAACTAACAACGTTAAATGTTCATTATGTTCAAGGAAGGAACCCGCGCAAAACGCAATTACTCGTATCAATTTTCAACTGTGCTCACAGCTTTCGACTCCAAAGAAATGGTTCACATATCGGCAAATCACTTTATAATTTCGATGCGGCTCACGACATCTAAGACTAGATGGCAGCTGAAAATATTTTCAGTTTTGTTCCAAAAGCTGTAAATGAAACTGATTCTATTCAAATCATGTAACGATTTCGGCTAGATTCTAACAGAGTCCATCTGAAAGTTTAGTCTTCATGAAAATAGAACAAAATGAAAAGATCCATCGAAACGATTCTCAACTGTCATTCTACATGTAAATTAATTACTAGCTTCTATTTTCAATAAACTCAGCGATCCTTAAGAAAAGTATAAATATAGAAAACCTATACCAATGAAATTGGTATAGAATTTCTACGGGAATGAAAATGGTATACCTATACCTATTTTATTGGTATTGGTTTTTGAAACCAATACCAATGAAATGCCATTGAGTACCCGAAAACCTGTACCAGTTTAATTGGTATTGGCTTTCTGGTAAAAAAACATCCGATGGCTTATAATAATTGGTGACTGTATGATGTCAGTGCGAAGAAATTATTCATAGAGACACAAATAACATGTTTTACATTAAAACCGATCACCTCTTTTTCTCATAACATAATATAAATTTCATCATGTGCAAACGAGAGAAATTAATATTGTTAAATTATTAAATGAAAAACACTTGACGGGAATAGTATTAACTGGAAAAAATATTGCACTATAACGCAGAACAAATAATTTTAATTTGAACACATTAGTTCAATTTTGGTCCAGACAGCCTCTCACAATTGAAATGCGTTACGAAAATAAACACAAATTTTAATTCGGGGGGCAGTTCAACACAAAATGTGATAGTCAAGTTCAACGAAGACTCAAAACTAAAATCGCTTTTGATTCAACGGATGTCAACGGAATGGAACGGAAGATATTTGCACTTCGAGTACCATATTCAAAATTCAACATTCTCCCCAACGGAAAAATTTTCTTCGAGTCAAAATTCTTTGGGGAGTCGAGTGTAAGCGAATTAAGGCCTCCACTAATGAATCTATTCGAATAACAAACACATATGAACGTAATAAAAAGCTGTACCAATTCTATGAATATTCTCGATTGCATACAATAAGCCATACCAGGTCATTAAAGTTCAGTTATGTGAAATTTGCAAAAAAATTTATGCAATTCAACCTGCAATATATATTGAAGTCGGTTGGCTTTCTTGGCCAAGTCACTTAGTCACATCCAACTTCGAACGTCGTTGGCTGTCGACGAGGCTAGCTCGGACGTCGAAGATTTGTGATTGCTAAAATGAGTGAATTAGACGTTGTCCGTCGATGTTGGACGTCCGTCATTGACGTCGGAAAAAGGATTGTGCGCGCTGCGTTTGCAGGTGCGGTAACGGCCGTGGCCACAGGTACACTGAGAGGCAGGATAGGATCAGGTCATCCTGTAGGGAGGCTCCTAGAGGATAGGTCACTCAGTCAGGGAGGGGCAAACTTTACATCTGCAGGTACAAAATTTCCGAGGTGAAAATTTATTGTGGAATGAAAACAAAAATAATTAATGATTTTTCAACGTGAATCTTACCACTGGACCTAAGTGTTTCATCGCTGTACTGAACTCGCAATCGTTGGAATGGATTTTAAGAACACGGATCGAATGCGAGGTGGAATGAGAGCTCAGCTTCCATGCCTCTCCTGGCCTCTCTTTCTCTTACCCATCCCCACCCCTTCCCTCCTCTCTCCTCTCGCCGTACATACTCTTTCACTCCCCTCCCTCCTGTTCACTCTCCGTCTCACCCTCACCATCTCTTGCACTTTATGTGAAGATGATATTCCTTAGCATGCAGCCAGTACGTACATTATTGCTAAGTTCGTCAATTTCTAATTTTCCCTATCATGCAAGCTAACGAAAAATGTTCAGTTAGTCAGTTATTAACTGCTTGAATGTTTTACTAACACAAAAACTCCCCCATGGCTGCACGTCTCCTCCCCCCCTCCTTGTCTGGGAGCCTCCCCCCCCTCCCTCGCTCCCTCGTGTCCTGACCGTGCGTGTGGATCACGCGCCTCGCCAGGTGAGACGCGCCTGCGACTAAAAATTTTAATATATTATTCAATCTAAAGTAAATTAAATCTCAAAATGACTGCTTTTGTTAACTCTAACTCTTTTTTATAATAGTTAATAATAGCTTTTGTATTATGCGGGGATTGATTACTTCCTTGCAATATATTTATTCAGTGAAAATCTGGAGTTGGCCGTGTGCGGCGTAAGGCTTACATTTCTATTTAATTAGGGACGCTTGTTGCAGCTTCTCGCCTCTCAAAACTGGGACTATTTTTAATTTCTAAGTGTCTCATTTTCCAGATTTCACTTTGTGTTGTTTACTTTTCAAAAAGCATGGCCTTATTATTCTCCCCAATTATCAAATTGCTTGTCAATTAATATTATTAAGTACATAAATATATTTACGCATGCCAGTGTCTTTACAAATGTCTTTAACACAAATTTATTTGCTACGACACGATAAATTAATTTTTTAATTATTTAGCACAATTCATCTATTTTTTCCAAGGAAATGAGTAGAAAATTTGTTTGGTTCATATTCAACTTGATTTTATTCTGATGGTGCCTCTAAATTTGTTCAGACGTAAGTTTACAACAATTCACACTATTATTATTTTTTATGTTTTTGGTTTTGTGGATTAAAATAAAGTGAAATGGAACAAACGTGGCAAAGATGCACTTTAAAAAAGTAAAGTTTAATAAGCATAGTCATGGATAATCTGAGCGTCCAAGACGAGCTCTGCACAGATTACAGCGACGACGATCTGAGCGGAGCTCGCGGTGCAAGCAGAAGCATGTAATGCATTAAAAAATGCGAAAATTCTCATAAATAATAAAATTTGTTTTAGCATCATTAGAAATCAAAAGAAATTAAAAATTAGTTAGAAATTAGAAAGAAATTAGTTGTTCAAACTTGTTATTGAGTTGTTCTAATTCTACATGTTAAATGGGATGTGATGATGAATCAATGGAATCGAAAACTGTTAAATAGTGATTGGTTTTTAGGTTGAAATCCTAACAAATATTTTGCCAACCCCTCAAAATTTTTGTAAAATAGTAACTGAAAAAATCTAAATTTTCTAAATTTGCGACAAATCGGAAGAAATAAAGCACCATGGCGCCCTGCAGAAATTAATTATGATTATGAAATTATTATGATAAAAATAGAATATTATGATAATAGAATTATTGTCGTAACTTCACTAATTCCTAAAAAATTAAGAATGACAGCAACACAGAAAAATTAAAAATCACAAAATTTCTGGTAATATTATTATTATAGAATTATTATATTATAATATTATTATTTATTAATAATTATATTATTATTATTAATAGAAATTATTACGATAAAGTAAAGCACCATGAAACTCCTGCAAGTAAAATATGAGCCTCCTCTGAGGGTTAGCCTGAGCGTCTCGAAGATTCCTTGAGTCCTAACACAAAGAAGCAAATAAATGAGATTTGTTAGTGCTTACATAAAAAAGTAATTGTATTCTATTTTTACAACACTTCTCTTTAACTTCACTTCTTGTTTTTTTGTTTGTTTGTCTGTCTGCTACAAATCTTATAATCAAATTTAACACACTTCAACATCCCCAATCGATCTTAAATTTTGCACATTTGCGTAAAGTCGGACACAATGCATGTATTAATTGATAGAATAAATAATTATTAAAAATTATAAAAAAATTCAATAGTATGTCTGCGACAAATCTTATAATCGATATTTAACACAATTCTACCTGTTCAATCGATCTGAAATTTCGCACACTTGCGTAAAGTTGGAGACAATGCATGAATCAATTAACAGAATAAAATATTAATTAAAAAAGTTCCTAATAACTAAAATATATATTAAAGTGGAACTATAAATATATATATATATATATATATATATATTTATAGTTCCACTTTACCGGACTTTAATTAATTTTTTTTCTAAATTGCAAAATATATATATAAAAAAAAACTTGACCTGGCTGGACCTAACCTCAGTAAAACGGTCTCTAGCAACCTAAAGAAGGGTTTTAGACACTTCAAACCCTAACTCTAACCCTAACCTAACGAGGTTGGCGTTTTTTTGGTGTCCGGTAGTGTAGTTCATTTATTTTCGTGTCCGGTTATTATACATAAATAAGTACTAGCGTCAATTACCGGACTCGATTTTTGTCCGGTTTTGTACCCGATGTCCGGTAATGTTACGAATTGTAATTAATTTTGTCCGGTAATTGTTCGAACTATGTATATATATTTAAATATGTATATAAATAAAAATAAGAAATTCATTGTTCAATTGTAACATCAAAGACACCGGCCTCTTCAGATGTGTGGTATTCAATAAGTACTTCTTAAATGCATGTTATTTAAAAGTAATTTCATTTAAGTTAAACGATTCTCGCTTCATTTTGCTTCACCGCCGATATGCTTCTCCGCTTTCTCCTAAAAAAATTGAATTTCATCTCGTGCAAACTTCACTCCTGCTTCTTCTTGCACCAGAAGCACCAGTTTCAAATGCGGTGCTACAGCGCTTATGGGGTTTATTAAATTATACAATTTTGATTTTTTATCATTTATTTTTCTGTTCATTTTTTGCGTGTTCTGAGTTTTCAGTAGCTCATAATTTTTAACATAACTTACAGCCTTGCTCCGCACCTGCTTGCAAAATAACGCTCATCATTGCGAAACCAATTTTGATATTTTTATGTCGCATTTATATTTTGTAGACTTACCTGCACTTATTGCATTGAGCAAGCTTCTATATAATTGACCAGAGGAAAATTTCTTAGTTTTGGTATGTGATACCTTGCTATATGCTTAGTTCTAATGGCCGTTTTCGGCAGTTGTGTGGTAGAATAAGGCTTTGCAATGTATTGATCGTAAGCCCTGGTCTGACTCCTAATAACTCCTCTGGTCTGAAAAATAAGTTCTACCTTTGCACCTCACCGGGGCTCGTTACCGTAGATTACCTCAAAAAGATAACTCAACATTGTCAATTCCTTATCCACTTTCAATATTATTCAATTCTAGTCCAATTATTGTTTCCTAGTCCAATCTCTTTTTGAAAGAATGAAGTTCATTCGTTCTTTCCATATGTTTTTATATTCAGGCTTTGTTAACGCTAGTTTTAGATTTTGAAACTTAACAAATGGATTTTTCTTCAATACATAATTGTATTACAATTGATGAGTGACAGTTAGTCTGATCACAGAGCATTGATCATATACTTCAACCGCAATAAAAGCTGAAAATAAATTATCTTCAGCCTATCTCCATCTGGGTGATTTAAATTTCTTCCAATGCATGATCTTAAATTTGGCCGCATATAAATGAGGAAAGCTACAAGCATAAATAAAATAATGTATATGAAATAAAGTTTAAGCAGTTTTAGAATTAGTTTCAATAGTTATTGAAGTGTTGTCATAATAGCTGAGGCAGCGCGAGAGCCTGGCGAGAGCTTGGGCACACACTCCGCGTAATGGACGCCTCGACAGTCCTTAATGGCGACACGCAACATAAGCCTGCGTCGCATATATTAATTTATTCAGGCTTATTTTGATCGAATAGATTCTCTGTTCAACGGTTATTTACGCAACCCGTTGTGTCGGGGAATTTTTGCCATATAATTAATCAAAAGAGTTTTCATAAACACTCTGCACATATGCCTCTAAGCATATTGAAGCTAAAGTTAATGAAGCCAATAAACGACTTGGACTGATCAGACGCTGAGTATATAGATGCTGAAGCGATGAAGCTGTTGTTTGTCGCTGTCGTGCGTCCTAACCGTCTTGTGGTCACCTAAACGTCTGTGGTTTGAAAACGTCTTGTGGTCACCAAACTAGAAAAGGACAAAAATTTAGTCGAGAGTGTTCAAAGACGTGCAACAAGGATATTTCCGGGCTTGAAATGCAAGTCCTATGAGGAAAGATTAAAGAAAATGAAGCTTCCAAGCGTCAGTTATCGACGTCTGCGTGGGGACCTCATTGAAGCTTACAAGTATACTCATGGTATATACAAGGTCCCAGAAGGATTACTAGAATTTGAAAAAACTAAAAAAATTGCGTTGTAACACATTCATGCGACAACATTTCTTCTCGCTTCGAGTCACCGACCTGTGGAACAGCCTCCCTGATAGCATCGTTGACGCTCCGAGTATGAACGCCTTCAAGAACAGACTAGACGAAGCTATGCAGGAGCATATGTTCAGTCTTAAAATGCCTAGCAAATTACGGACCAGGCAATAAGTCCAGCAGCTATCTCAATCAATCGTCAGCTATAGAAAGATCGGGTTCCTAACGCCGGATCTTGTGAATCAAGTCACGAAAAGTACATGGATCGGCAACAGGCCATGGGCCTATTTCTTCAATGCCGACACTTCTATTCTATTCTATTCTATTAAATTCTATTCTATTCTATTAAATTCTATTCTATTCTATTCTATTCAGACTATTCTATTCTATTCTCAGAGGTGGGCAGTAGCGCGCTACATGTAGCGGTAGCGGCGCTACAGTTAAGGCAATTTAGCGGTAGCGGTAGCGTCCGCTACATATTTAAGTAGCGATACGAGGTTTTGCCGCTACAGCGTTACCGCTTCATTTATAGATAAAGCCTTTAGATTTTACTTAATACTATTAAATATTATTTAAGAACCAGCATGATACATACATAATATAAATTACAGAATAAAACTGTACGAAAGATTTCGGTGTAATGTTGCCAACCTCAGCCTGTTACTAGTGTCAACATGTTAGTTGTTACTTGTTAAGTTGTTACCAGTTACCACTTACAGGAATTTTTTCATGTTTCAGTTTGCTTACAGTTATTTTTACACAGTTATTTTTATGTTTCACCTTCCCTACATGGATGTCTTCATTAATCTACCAATTTCAAAAATAATCCACACATATATACAAATAAAAGACTGATTTTTATATGTATATATGGATAATTTTTGAGATTGGTAGATTAAAGTACACATCTATATAGGGGAAGGTAAAACATATAAATAACTGTATCTTTTATTTACTGTATCTAACCCGTACTAGTTCGGTTGGGTTAATTGCAATAAAGTTGCATTGATATATTATGAAAAGGTTTTATTATCATTAAATGTTTATGAGTAAATCCCAATAGCAGAACAATAAATATTTAGATATTTCCAATAATTTTGGCCATTGTATCGGCCAATGTAGCGGCGCTACATTTTACTGTAGCGGTAGCGGTAGCGCTCACTACAATATAGTGGGTGTAACGGTAGCGGTAGCGCCCGCTACATTTAGAGCATGTAGCGGTAGCGGTAGCGCCGCTACATTTCAAAGTGGCGCTGCCCAGCTCTGTCTATTCTATTCTATATTGTGTTAAATCTGGAGTTTAAACTTGAAACGTACCTATTTAAATAATCCATGAAAATAATATCATTCGTCGTTGCTCTCCCGGCGTAAACACTTGCTTATTTTTCTAAAACATATAATTTTGTTACTTCAACATGATCTAAATATTTATTGTTTGAACTATTCACCTAATGGAAATCATGTATATAAATCTAGTTCTGTAAATAAGGTAAAAAGTTTATTCATACATCAAGATGGAAGTGCACAAAAAGTTTTGAAATGTTTCTACACGAACTCTGATTCCGTTTTGAACAAAAGAAATGAACTGTTAACTGTTGTCTCTTATACACATCTAGATGTGTATAAGAGACAGGATCATGCACCACTAATCTCCTGTCTACCTTGAATAATTGGACTCGCCTGCTGGATGAAAGGGTGCCAGTGGATGCACTGTACCTCGATTTTGCCAAGGCATTTGATAGTGTTCCGCATGAGCGACTGTTACGTAAAGTGAATTCTTTGGGAATAGAGGGAAATGTACTCCAATGGATCAGGAATTTCCTAGTAGGCAGAAGACAACGTGTCAGCATTAACGGAACCGTATCAGACTGGGTAACTGTGCGAAGTGGCGTACCGCAAGGAAGCGTTCTTGGACCTGTTTTGTTCGTCGCTTTTATAAACGATCTACCAGAAGTAGTGTCAAGCGTGTGCTCCATGTATGCCGATGACACAAAAGTTTATAATACAGTTAAGGATGCGTCAAATAAAATGCAACTGCAAATGATCTTGATAGTTTAGTTGACTGGGCTGATGCGTGGCAGTCAACTTTTGCCCTTGAGTTTTCGCAAAAAGCTATTGATATTGTCTTCGATTTTCGAAACAGTTTTAGAGATTGGATTAGTAAATTTGAGGCAAAAATTTTAGTTATAGTTTAGTACGAAGATTATCTTGTAACGAAGTCGCAGTTATCGCTCTTGAAGGCAAGAGGGAGCATCCCAGGACTTTCGCCACAGCCAATCAATCATTGTGTAGGTCTTGCCTGCACGAGAAACGACAAACATGCACGAGAAACGACAAACGAAATCAAACGTTAGAGTTAGATTTAGAACATTAATCGACATATAGAGTTAGAAAGGTTAGGGCATGTTCGTTCAAGTTCCTTCATATTTAAATATTTTAAAAAATGTTACGACTGACCTAACCTCAGATTTATATAGTATAAAAATGCTGATGCTACAGAACCGGCAAGCTGGCTGCCGATTCCATAGAATCTGCAATTACGCGATTGCAACAAGACACATGCATAAAAAATGTTGTGTACAATGCGCGATGTAAATTCTTTCGCACCGAGAAGACGTGCAGTGCGTGTTCCATTACAATAATCAGTTAATCCTCGGTAAAATATGGTGCAGAAAGTCGGCTAATGAATGCATCGACGACACCTAAACTTAACAATTTGACAATTACAAAGATTAAGTTTCG